>NW_026698567.1:0-22833 GCF_030435755.1 Ochotona princeps
TTGCAGTGTTTCCTTGATTGAATTAGCTCTCACACCAATATTTGCGTCTAGAGCCTTTGCATTGAGGGCTATCTGAAAACGGCTGTGGCGCTGAAGTTGCCTGTGAATGTGGAGTTGGTGGCATGTGAAACCCGCATATGGAGCATTAGTTTGTGTGGGATGCTCTACCAGGTTCATTCCTAGATAATGTACTCAAAGGGCACTAAGCATAGAGTGTGAAAACTGAGTTTCCTTGAGAGCTGCTTGGAAGCCTGATGGTGTGTGAAGTTAGTGAGCCAAATGGAGTTGTTCTCCCACAAGAACCACTCGGCTGATCCTTCTTCAATATGCCCTTCACCAACATGCAGTGTTTCCTTGATTGAATTAGCTCTCACACCAATATTTGCGTCTAGAGCCTTTGCATTGAGGGCTATCTGAAAACGGCTGTGGTGCTGAAGTTGCCTGTGAATCTGGAGTTGGTGGCATGTGAAACCCGCATGTGGAGCATTCGTTTGTGTGGCATGCTCTACCAGGTTCATTCCTAGATAATGCACTCAAAGGGCACTAAGCATAGAGTGTGAAAACTGAGTTTCCTTGAGAGCTGCTTGGAAGCCTGATGGTGTGTGAAGTTAGTGAGCCAAATGGAGTTGTTCTCCCACAAGATCCACTCGGCTGATCCTTCTTCAATATGCCCTTCACCAACATGCAGTGTTTCCTTGATTGAATTAGCTCTCACACCAATATTTGCGTCTAGAGCCTTTGCATTGAGGGCTATCTGAAAACGGCTGTGGTGCTGAAGTTGCCTGTGAATCTGGAGTTGGTGGCATGTGAAACCCGCATGTGAAGCATTAGTTTGTGTGTAATGCTCTACCAGGTTCATTCCTAGATAATGCACTCAAAGGGCACTAAGCATAGAGTGTGAAAACTGAGTTTCCTTGAGAGCTGCTTGGAAGCCTGATGGTGTGTGAAGTTAGTGAGCCAAATGGAGTTGTTCTCCCACAAGAACCACTCGGCTGATCCTGCTTCAATATGCCCTTCACCGTCATGCAGTGTTTCCTTGATTGAATTAGCTCTCACACCAATATTTGCGTCTAGAACCTTTGCATTGAGGGCTATCTGAAAACGGCTGTGGCGCTGAAGTTGCCTGTGAATGTGGAGTTGGTGGCATGTGAAACCCGCATGTGGAGCATTCGTTTGTGTGGGATGGTGACCAAGCTTCATTTCAGTCCTAGGCACACAAAGGGCACTAAACATAGAGTGTGAAAACTGAGTTTCCTTGAGAGCTGCTTGGAAGCCTGATGGTGTGTGAAGTTAGTGAGCCAAATGGAGTTGTTCTCCCACAAGATCCACTCGGCTGATCCTTCTTCAATATGCCCTTGACCAACATGCAGTGTTTCCTTGATTGAATTAGCTCTCACACCAATATTTGCGTCTAGAGCCTTTGCATTGAGGGCTATCTGAAAACGGCTGTGGCGCTGAAGTTGCCTGTGAATGTGGAGTTGGTGGCATGTGAAACCCGCATGTGGAGCATTCGTTTGTGTGGGATGCTCTACCAGGTTCATTCCTAGATAATGCACTCAAAGGGCACTAAGCATAGAGTGTGAAAACTGAGTTTCCTTGAGAGCTGCTTGGAAGCCTGATGGTGTGTGAAGTTAGTGAGCCAAATGGAGTTGTTCTCCCACAAGATCCACTCGGCTGATCCTTCTTCAATATGCCCTTCACCAACATGCAGTGTTTCCTTGATTGAATTAGCTCTCACACCAATATTTGCGTCTAGAGCCTTTGCATTGAGGGCTATCTGAAAACGGCTGTGGTGCTGAAGTTGCCTGTGAATCTGGAGTTGGTGGCATGTGAAACCCGCATGTGAAGCATTAGTTTGTGTGGGATGCTCTACCAGGTTCATTCCTAGATAATGCACTCAAAGGGCACTAAGCATAGAGTGTGAAAACTGAGTTTCCTTGAGAGCTGCTTGGAAGCCTGATGGTGTGTGAAGTTAGTGAGCCAAATGGAGTTGTTCTCCCACAAGAACCACTCGGCTGATCCTGCTTCAATATGCCCTTCACCGTCATGCAGTGTTTCCTTGATTGAATTAGCTCTCACACCAATATTTGCGTCTAGAGCCTTTGCATTGAGGGCTATCTGAAAACGGCTGTGGCGCTGAAGTTGCCTGTGAATGTGGAGTTGGTGGCATGTGAAACCCGCATGTGGAGCATTCGTTTGTGTGGGATGCTGACAAAGCTTCATTTCAGTCCTAGGCACACAAAGGGCACTAAACATAGAGTGTGAAAACTGAGTTTCCTTGAGAGCTGCTTGGAAGCCTGATGGTGTGTGAAGTTAGTGAGCCAAATGGAGTTGTTCTCCCACAAGATCCACTCGGCTGATCCTTCTTCAATATGCCCTTCACCAACATGCAGTGTTTCCTTGATTGAATTAGCTCTCACACCAATATTTGCGTCTAGAGCCTTTGCATTGAGGGCTATCTGAAAACGGCTGTGGCGCTGAAGTTGCCTGTGAATGTGGAGTTGGTGGCATGTGAAACCCGCATGTGGAGCATTCGTTTGTGTGGGATGCTCTACCAGGTTCATTCCTAGATAATGCACTCAAAGGGCACTAAGCATAGAGTGTGAAAACTGAGTTTCCTTGAGAGCTGCTTGGAAGCCTGATGGTGTGTGAAGTTAGTGAGCCAAATGGAGTTGTTCTCCCACAAGAACCACTCGGCTGATCCTTCTTCAATATGCCCTTCACCAACATGCAGTGTTTCCTTGATTGAATTAGCTCTCACACAAATATTTGCGTCTAGAACCTTTGCATTGAGGGCTATCTGAAAACGGCTGTGGCGCTGAAGTTGCCTGTGAATGTGGAGTTGGTGGCATGTGAAACCCGCATGTGGAGCATTCGTTTGTGTGGGATGCTGACCAAGCTTCATTTCAGTCCTAGGCACACAAAGGGCACTAAACATAGAGTGTGAAAACTGAGTTTCCTTGAGAGCTGCTTGGAAGCCTGATGGTGTGTGAAGTTAGTGAGCCAAATGGAGTTGTTCTCCCACAAGATCCACTCGGCTGATCCTTCTTCAATATGCCCTTCACCAACATGCAGTGTTTCCTTGATTGAATTAGCTCTCACACCAATATTTGCGTCTAGAGCCTTTGCATTGAGGGCTATCTGAAAACGGCTGTGGCGCTGAAGTTGCCTGTGAATGTGGAGTTGGTGGCATGTGAAACCCGCATGTGGAGCATTCGTTTGTGTGGGATGCTCTACCAGGTTCATTCCTAGATAATGCACTCAAAGGGCACTAAGCATAGAGTGTGAAAACTGAGTTTCCTTGAGAGCTGCTTGGAAGCCTGATGGTGTGTGAAGTTAGTGAGCCAAATGGAGTTGTTCTCCCACAAGAACCACTCGGCTGATCCTTCTTCAATATGCCCTTCACCAACATGCAGTGTTTCCTTGATTGAATTAGCTCTCACACCAATATTTGCGTCTAGAACCTTTGCATTGAGGGCTATCTGAAAACGGCTGTGGCGCTGAAGTTGCCTGTGAATGTGGAGTTGGTGGCATGTGAAACCCGCATGTGGAGCATTCGTTTGTGTGGGATGCTCTACCAGGTTCATTCCTCGATAATGCACTCAAAGGGCACTAAGCATAGAGTGTGAAAACTGAGTTTCCTTGAGAGCTGCTTGGAAGCCTGATGGTGTGTGAAGTTAGTGAGCCAAATGGAGTTGTTCTCCCACAAGAACCACTCGGCTGATCCTTCTTCAATATGCCCTTCACCAACATGCAGTGTTTCCTTGATTGAATTAGCTCTCACACCAATATTTGCGTCTAGAGCCTTTGCATTGAGGGCTATCTGAAAACGGCTGTGGCGCTGAAGTTGCCTGTGAATGTGGAGTTGGTGGCATGTGAAACCCGCATGTGGAACATTCGTTTGTGTGGGATGCTGACCTAGCTTCATTTCAGTCCTAGGCACACAAATGGCACTAAGCATAGAGTGTGAAAACTGAGTTTCCTTGAGAGCTGCTTGGAAGCCTGATGGTGTGTGAAGTTAGTGAGCCAAATGGAGTTGTTCTCCCACAAGATCCACTCGGCTGATCCTTCTTCAATATGCCCTTCACCAACATGCAGTGTTTCCTTGATTGAATTAGCTCTCACACCAATATTTGCGTCTAGAGCCTTTGCATTGAGGGCTATCTGAAAATGGCTGTGGCGCTGAAGTTGCCTGTGAATGTGGAGTTGGTGGCATGTGAAACCCGCATGTGGAGCATTCGTTTGTGTGGGATGCTCTACCAGGTTCATTTCAGTCCTAGCCATACAAATATCACTAAGCATAGAGTGTGAAAACTGAGTTTCCTTGAGAGCTGCTTGGAAGCCTGATGGTGTGTGAAGTTAGTGAGCCAAATGGAGTTGTTCTCCCACAAGAACCACTCGGCTGATCCTTCTTCAATATGCCCTTCACCAACATGCAGTGTTTCCTTGATTGAATTAGCTCTCACACCAATTTTTGCGTCTAGAGCCTTTGCATTGAGGGCTATCTGAAAACGGCTGTGGCGCTGAAGTTGCCTGTGAATGTGGAGTTGGTGGCATGTGAAACCCGCATGTGGAGCATTAGTTTGTGTGGGATGGTCTACCAGGTTCATTCCTAGATAATGTACTCAAAGGGCACTAAGCATAGAGTGTGAAAACTGAGTTTCCTTGAGAGCTGCTTGGAAGCCTGATGGTGTGTGAAGTTAGTGAGCCAAATGGAGTTGTTCTCCCACAAGATCCACTCGGCTGATCCTTCTTCAATATGCCCTTCACCAACATGCAGTGTTTCCTTGATTGAATTAGCTCTCACACCAATATTTGCGTCTAGAGCCTTTGCATTGAGGGCTATCTGAAAACGGCTGTGGTGCTGAAGTTGCCTGTGAATGTGGAGTTGGTGGCATGTGAAACCCGCATGTGAAGCATTAGTTTGTGTGGGATGCTCTACCAGGTTCATTCCTCGATAATGCACTCAAAGGGCACTAAGCATAGAGTGTGAAAACTGAGTTTCCTTGAGAGCTGCTTGGAAGCCTGATGGTGTGTGAAGTTAGTGAGCCAAATGGAGTTGTTCTCCCACAAGAACCACTCGGCTGATCCTGCTTCAATATGCCCTTCACCGTCATGCAGTGTTTCCTTGATTGAATTAGCTCTCACACCAATATTTGCGTCTAGAACCTTTGCATTGAGGGCTATCTGAAAACGGCTGTGGCGCTGAAGTTGCCTGTGAATGTGGAGTTGGTGGCATGTGAAACCCGCATGTGGAGCATTCGTTTGTGTGGGATGCTGACCAAGCTTCATTTCAGTCCTAGGCACACAAAGGGCACTAAGCATAGAGTGTGAAAACTGAGTTTCCTTGAGAGCTGCTTGGAAGCCTGATGGTGTGTGAAGTTAGTGAGCCAAATGGAGTTGTTCTCCCACAAGATCCACTCGGCTGATCCTTCTTCAATATGCCCTTCACCAACATGCAGTGTTTCCTTGATTGAATTAGCTCTCACACCAATATTTGCGTCTAGAGCCTTTGCATTGAGGGCCATCTGAAAACGGCTGTGGCGCTGAAGTTGCCTGTGAATGTGGAGTTGGTGGCATGTGAAACCCGCATGTGGAGCATTCGTTTGTGTGGGATGCTCTACCAGGTTCATTCCTAGATAATGCACTCAAAGGGCACTAAGCATAGAGTGTGAAAACTGAGTTTCCTTGAGAGCTGCTTGGAAGCCTGATGGTGTGTGAAGTTAGTGAGCCAAATGGAGTTGTTCTCCCACAAGAACCACTCGGCTGATCCTTCTTCAATATGCCCTTCACCAACATGCAGTGTTTCCTTGATTGAATTAGCTCTCACACCAATATTTGCGTCTAGAACCTTTGCATTGAGGGCTATCTGAAAACGGCTGTGGCGCTGAAGTTGCCTGTGAATGTGGAGTTGGTGGCATGTGAAACCCGCATGTGGAGCATTCGTTTGTGTGGGATGCTCTACCAGGTTCATTCCTCGATAATGCACTCAAAGGGCACTAAGCATAGAGTTTGAAAACTGAGTTTCCTTGAGAGCTGCTTGGAAGCCTGATGGTGTGTGAAGTTAGTGAGCCAAATGGAGTTGTTCTCCCACAAGAACCACTCGGCTGATCCTTCTTCAATATGCCCTTCACCAACATGCAGTGTTTCCTTGATTGAATTAGCTCTCACACCGATATTTGCGTCTAGAGCCTTTGCATTGAGGGCTATCTGAAAACGGCTGTGGCGCTGAAGTTGCCTGTGAATGTGGAGTTGGTGGCATGTGAAACCCGCATGTGGAGCATTCGTTTGTGTGGGATGCTGACCAAGCTTCATTTCAGTCCTAGCCACACAAAGAGCACTAAGCATAGAGTATGAAAACTGAGTTTCCTTGAGAGCTGCTTGGAAGCCTGATGGTGTGTGAAGTTAGTGAGCCAAATGGAGTTTTTCTCCCACAAGAACCACTCGGCTGATCCTTCTTCAATATACCCTTCACCAACATGCAGTGTTTCCTTGATTGAATTAGCTCTCACACCAATATTTGCGTCTAGAGCCTTTGCATTGAGGGCTATCTGAAAACGGCTGTGGCGCTGAAGTTGCCTGTGAATGTGGAGTTGGTGGCATGTGAAACCCGCATGTGGAGCATTAGTTTGTGTGGGATGCTCTACCAGGTTCATTCCTAGATAATGCACTGAAAGGGCACTAAGCATTGAGTGTGAAAACTGAGTTTCCTTGAGAGCTGCTTGGAAGCCTGATGGTGTGTGAAGTTAGTGAGCCAAATGGAGTTGTTCTCCCACAAGAACCACTCGGCTGATCCTTCTTCAATATGCCCTTCACCAACATGCAGTGTTTCCTTGATTGAATTAGCTCTCACACCAATATTTGCGTCTAGAGCCTTTGCATTGAGGGCTATCTGAAAACGGCTGTGGCGCTGAAGTTGCCTGTGAATGTGGAGTTGGTGGCATGTGAAACCCGCATGTGGAGCATTCGTTTGTGTGGGATGCTCTACCAGGTTCATTCCTAGATAATGCACTCAAAGGGCACTAAGCATAGAGTTTGAAAACTGAGTTTCCTTGAGAGCTGCTTGGAAGCCTGATGGTGTGTGAAGTTAGTGAGCCAAATGGAGTTGTTCTCCCACAAGATCCACTCGGCTGATCCTTCTTCAATATGCCCTTCACCAACATGCAGTGTTTCCTTGATTGAATTAGCTCTCACACCAATATTTGCGTCTAGAGCCTTTGCATTGAGGGCTATCTGAAAACGGCTGTGGTGCTGAAGTTGCCTGTGAATGTGGAGTTGGTGGCATGTGAAACCCGCATGTGAAGCATTCGTTTGTGTGGGATGCTCTACCAGGTTCATTCCTCGATAATGCACTCAAAGGGCACTAAGCATAGAGTGTGAAAACTGAGTTTCCTTGAGAGCTGCTTGGAAGCCTGATGGTGTGTGAAGTTAGTGAGCCAAATGGAGTTGTTCTCCCACAAGAACCACTCGGCTGATCCTGCTTCAATATGCCCTTCACCGTCATGCAGTGTTTCCTTGATTGAATTTGCTCTCACACCAATATTTGCGTCTAGAACCTTTGCATTGAGGGCTATCTGAAAACGGCTGTGGCGCTGAAGTTGCCTGTGAATGTGGAGTTGGTGGCATGTGAAACCCGCATGTGGAGCATTCGTTTGTGTGGGATGCTGACCAAGCTTCATTTCAGTCCTAGGCACACAAAGGGCACTAAGCATAGAGTGTGAAAACTGAGTTTCCTTGAGAGCTGCTTGGAAGCCTGATGGTGTGTGAAGTTAGTGAGCCAAATGGAGTTGTTCTCCCACAAGAACCACTCGGCTGATCCTTCTTCAATATGCCCTTCACCAACATGCAGTGTTTCCTTGATTGAATTAGCTCTCACACCAATATTTGCGTCTAGAGCCTTTGCATTGAGGGCTATCTGAAAACGGCTGTGGCGCTGAAGTTGCCTGTGAATGTGGAGTTGGTGGCATGTGAAAGCCGCATGTGGAGCATTCGTTTGTGTGGGATGCTCTACCAGGTTCATTCCTAGATAATGCACTCAAAGGGCACTAAGCATAGAGTGTGAAAACTGAGTTTCCTTGAGAGCTGCTTGGAAGCCTGATGGTGTGTGAAGTTAGTGAGCCAAATGGAGTTGTTCTCCCACAAGAACCACTCTGCTGATCCTTCTTCAATATGCCCTTCACCAACATGCAGTGTTTCCTTGATTGAATTAGCTCTCACACCAATATTTGCGTCTAGAGCCTTTGCATTGAGGGCTATCTGAAAACGGCTGTGGCGCTGAAGTTGCCTGTGAATGTGGAGTTGGTGGCATGTGAAACCCGCATGTGGAGCATTCGTTTGTGTGGGATGTTGACCAGGTTCATTCCTCGATAATGCACTCAAAGGGCACTAAGCATAGAGTTTGAAAACTGAGTTTCCTTGAGAGCTGCTTGGAAGCCTGATGGTGTGTGAAGTTAGTGAGCCAAAAGGAGTGTTTCTCCCACAAGAACCACTCGGCTGATCCTTCTTCAATATGCCCTTCACCAACATGCAGTGTTTCCTTGATTGAATTAGCTCTCACACCAATATTTGCGTCTAGAGCCTTTGCATTGAGGGCTATCTGAAAACGGCTGCGGTGCAGAAGTTGCCTGTGAATGTGGAGTTGGTGGCATGTGAAACCCGCATGTGGAGCATTCGTTTGTGTGGGATGCTCTACCAGGTTCATTCCTCGATAATGCACTCAAAGGGCACTAAGCATAGAGTGTGAAAACTGAGTTTCCTTGAGAGCTGCTTGGAAGCCTGATGGTGTGTGAAGTTAGTATGAGCCAAATGGAGTTGTTCTCCCACAATAACCACTCGGCTGATCCTTCTTCAATATGCCCTTCACCAACATGCAGTGTTTCCTTGATTGAATTAGCTCTCACACCAATATTTACGTCTAGAGCCTTTGCATTGAGGGCTATCTGAAAACGGCTGTGGCGCTGAAGTTGCCTGTGAATGTGGAGTTGGTGGCATGTGAAAGCCGCATGTGGAGCATTCGTTTGTGTGGGATGCTCTACCAGGTTCATTCCTCGATAATGCACTCAAAGGGCACTAAGCATAGAGTGTGAAAACTGAGTTTCCTTGAGAGCTGCTTGGAAGCCTGATGGTGTGTGAAGTTAGTGAGCAAATGGAGTTGTTCTCCCACAAGAACCACTCGGCTGATCCTTCTTCAATATGCCCTTCACCAACATGCAGTGTTTCCTTGATTGAATTAGCTCTCACACCAATATTTGCGTCTAGAGCCTTTGCATTGAGGGCTATCTGAAAACGGCTGTGGCGCTGAAGTTGCCTGTGAATGTGGAGTTGGTGGCATGTGAAACCCGCATGTGAAGCATTCGTATATGTGGGATGCTCTCCAAGATTCATTTCAGTCCTAGGTACTCAAAGGGCACTAAGCATAGAGTGTGAAAACTGAGTTTCCTTGAGAGCTGCTTGGAAGCCTGATGGTGTGTGAAGTTAGTGAGCCAAATGGAGTGTTTCTCCCACAAGAACCACTCGGCTGATCCTGCTTCAATATGCCCTTCACCAACATGCAGTGTTTCCTTGATTGAATTAGCTCTCACACCAATATTTGCGTCTAGAGCCTTTGCATTGAGGGCTATCTGAAAACGGCTGTGGCGCTGAAGTTGCCTGTGAATGTGGAGTTGGTGGCATGTGAAACCCGCATGTGGAGCATTAGTTTGTGTGGGATGCTCTACCAGGTTCATTCCTAGATAATGCACTGAAAGGGCACTAAGCATTGAGTGTGAAAACTGAGTTTCCTTGAGAGCTGCTTGGAAGCCTGATGGTGTGTGAAGTTAGTGAGCCAAATGGAGTTGTTCTCCCACAAGAACCACTCGGCTGATCCTTCTTCAATATGCCCTTCACCAACATGCAGTGTTTCCTTGATTGAATTAGCTCTCACACCAATATTTGCGTCTAGAGCCTTTGCATTGAGGGCTATCTGAAAACGGCTGTGGCGCTGAAGTTGCCTGTGAATGTGGAGTTGGTGGCATGTGAAACCCGCATGTGGAGCATTCGTTTGTGTGGGATGCTCTACCAGGTTCATTCCTAGATAATGCACTCAAAGGGCACTAAGCATAGAGTTTGAAAACTGAGTTTCCTTGAGAGCTGCTTGGAAGCCTGATGGTGTGTGAAGTTAGTGAGCCAAATGGAGTTGTTCTCCCACAAGATCCACTCGGCTGATCCTTCTTCAATATGCCCTTCACCAACATGCAGTGTTTCCTTGATTGAATTAGCTCTCACACCAATATTTGCGTCTAGAGCCTTTGCATTGAGGGCTATCTGAAAACGGCTGTGGTGCTGAAGTTGCCTGTGAATGTGGAGTTGGTGGCATGTGAAACCCGCATGTGAAGCATTCGTTTGTGTGGGATGCTCTACCAGGTTCATTCCTCGATAATGCACTCAAAGGGCACTAAGCATAGAGTGTGAAAACTGAGTTTCCTTGAGAGCTGCTTGGAAGCCTGATGGTGTGTGAAGTTAGTGAGCCAAATGGAGTTGTTCTCCCACAAGAACCACTCGGCTGATCCTGCTTCAATATGCCCTTCACCGTCATGCAGTGTTTCCTTGATTGAATTTGCTCTCACACCAATATTTGCGTCTAGAACCTTTGCATTGAGGGCTATCTGAAAACGGCTGTGGCGCTGAAGTTGCCTGTGAATGTGGAGTTGGTGGCATGTGAAACCCGCATGTGGAGCATTCGTTTGTGTGGGATGCTGACCAAGCTTCATTTCAGTCCTAGGCACACAAAGGGCACTAAGCATAGAGTGTGAAAACTGAGTTTCCTTGAGAGCTGCTTGGAAGCCTGATGGTGTGTGAAGTTAGTGAGCCAAATGGAGTTGTTCTCCCACAAGAACCACTCGGCTGATCCTTCTTCAATATGCCCTTCACCAACATGCAGTGTTTCCTTGATTGAATTAGCTCTCACACCAATATTTGCGTCTAGAGCCTTTGCATTGAGGGCTATCTGAAAACGGCTGTGGCGCTGAAGTTGCCTGTGAATGTGGAGTTGGTGGCATGTGAAAGCCGCATGTGGAGCATTCGTTTGTGTGGGATGCTCTACCAGGTTCATTCCTAGATAATGCACTCAAAGGGCACTAAGCATAGAGTGTGAAAACTGAGTTTCCTTGAGAGCTGCTTGGAAGCCTGATGGTGTGTGAAGTTAGTGAGCCAAATGGAGTTGTTCTCCCACAAGAACCACTCTGCTGATCCTTCTTCAATATGCCCTTCACCAACATGCAGTGTTTCCTTGATTGAATTAGCTCTCACACCAATATTTGCGTCTAGAGCCTTTGCATTGAGGGCTATCTGAAAACGGCTGTGGCGCTGAAGTTGCCTGTGAATGTGGAGTTGGTGGCATGTGAAACCCGCATGTGGAGCATTCGTTTGTGTGGGATGTTGACCAGGTTCATTCCTCGATAATGCACTCAAAGGGCACTAAGCATAGAGTTTGAAAACTGAGTTTCCTTGAGAGCTGCTTGGAAGCCTGATGGTGTGTGAAGTTAGTGAGCCAAAAGGAGTGTTTCTCCCACAAGAACCACTCGGCTGATCCTTCTTCAATATGCCCTTCACCAACATGCAGTGTTTCCTTGATTGAATTAGCTCTCACACCAATATTTGCGTCTAGAGCCTTTGCATTGAGGGCTATCTGAAAACGGCTGCGGTGCAGAAGTTGCCTGTGAATGTGGAGTTGGTGGCATGTGAAACCCTCATGTGGAGCATTCGTTTGTGTGGGATGCTCTACCAGGTTCATTCCTCGATAATGCACTCAAAGGGCACTAAGCATAGAGTGTGAAAACTGAGTTTCCTTGAGAGCTGCTTGGAAGCCTGATGGTGTGTGAAGTTAGTGAGCCAAATGGAGTTGTTCTCCCACAATAACCACTCGGCTGATCCTTCTTCAATATGCCCTTCACCAACATGCAGTGTTTCCTTGATTGAATTAGCTCTCACACCAATATTTACGTCTAGAGCCTTTGCATTGAGGGCTATCTGAAAACGGCTGTGGCGCTGAAGTTGCCTGTGAATGTGGAGTTGGTGGCATGTGAAAGCCGCATGTGGAGCATTCGTTTGTGTGGGATGCTCTACCAGGTTCATTCCTCGATAATGCACTCAAAGGGCACTAAGCATAGAGTGTGAAAACTGAGTTTCCTTGAGAGCTGCTTGGAAGCCTGATGGTGTGTGAAGTTAGTGAGCAAATGGAGTTGTTCTCCCACAAGAACCACTCGGCTGATCCTTCTTCAATATGCCCTTCACCAACATGCAGTGTTTCCTTGATTGAATTAGCTCTCACACCAATATTTGCGTCTAGAGCCTTTGCATTGAGGGCTATCTGAAAACGGCTGTGGCGCTGAAGTTGCCTGTGAATGTGGAGTTGGTGGCATGTGAAACCCGCATGTGAAGCATTCGTATATGTGGGATGCTCTCCAAGATTCATTTCAGTCCTAGGTACTCAAAGGGCACTAAGCATAGAGTGTGAAAACTGAGTTTCCTTGAGAGCTGCTTGGAAGCCTGATGGTGTGTGAAGTTAGTGAGCCAAATGGAGTGTTTCTCCCACAAGAACCACTCGGCTGATCCTGCTTCAATATGCCCTTCACCAACATGCAGTGTTTCCTTGATTGAATTAGCTCTCACACCAATATTTGCGTCTAGAGCCTTTGCATTGAGGGCTATCTGAAAACGGCTGTGGCGCTGAAGTTGCCTGTGAATGTGGAGTTGGTGGCATGTGAAACCCGCATGTGGAGCATTCGTTTGTGTGGGATGCTGACCAAGCTTCATTTCAGTCCTAGCCACACAAAGAGCACTAAGCATAGAGTGTGAAAACTGAGTTTCCTTGAGAGCTGCTTGGAAGCCTGATGGTGTGTGAAGTTAGTGAGCCAAATGGAGTTGTTCTCCCACAAGAACCACTCGGCTGATCCTTCTTCAATATGCCCTTCACCAACATGCAGTGTTTCCTTGATTGAATTAGCTCTCACACCAATATTTGCGTCTAGAGCCTTTGCATTGAGGGCTATCTGAAAACGGCTGTGGCGCTGAAGTTGCCTGTGAATGTGGAGTTGGTGGCATGTGAAACCCGCATGTGGAGCATTCGTTTGTGTGGGATGCTCTACCAGGTTCATTCCTAGATAATGCACTGAAAGGGCACTAAGCATTGAGTGTGAAAACTGAGTTTCCTTGAGAGCTGCTTGGAAGCCTGATGGTGTGTGAAGTTAGTGAGCCAAATGGAGTTGTTCTCCCACAAGAACCACTCGGCTGATCCTTCTTCAATATGCCCTTCACCAACATGCAGTGTTTCCTTGATTGAATTAGCTCTCACACCAATATTTGCGTCTAGAGCCTTTGCATTGAGGGCTATCTGAAAACGGCTGTGGCGCTGAAGTTGCCTGTGAATGTGGAGTTGGTGGCATGTGAAACGCGCATGTGGAGCATTCGTTTGTGTGGGATGCTGTACCAGGTTCATTCCTAGATAATGTACTCAAAGGGCACTAAGCATAGAGTGTGAAAACTGAGTTTCCTTGAGAGCTGCTTGGAAGCCTGATGGTGTGTGAAGTTAGTGAGCCAAATGGAGTTGTTCTCCCACAAGAACCACTCGGCTGATCCTTCTTCAATATGCCCTTCACCAACATGCAGTGTTTCCTTGATTGAATTAGCTCTCACACCAATATTTGCGTCTAGAGCCTTTGCATTGAGGGCTATCTGAAAACGGCTGTGGCGCTGAAGTTGCCTGTGAATGTGGAGTTGGTGGCATGTGAAAGCCGCATGTGGAGCATTCGTTTGTGTGGGATGCTCTACCAGGTTCATTCCTCGATAATGCACTCAAAGGGCACTAAGCATAGAGTGTGAAAACTGAGTTTCCTTGAGAGCTGCTTGGAAGCCTGATGGTGTGTGAAGTTAGTGAGCAAATGGAGTTGTTCTCCCACAAGAACCACTCGGCTGATCCTTCTTCAATATGCCCTTCACCAACATGCAGTGTTTCCTTGATTGAATTAGCTCTCACACCAATATTTGCGTCTAGAGCCTTTGCATTGAGGGCTATCTGAAAACGGCTGTGGCGCTGAAGTTGCCTGTGAATGTGGAGTTGGTGGCATGTGAAACCCGCATGTGAAGCATTCGTATATGTGGGATGCTCTCCAAGATTCATTTCAGTCCTAGGTACTCAAAGGGCACTAAGCATAGAGTGTGAAAACTGAGTTTCCTTGAGAGCTGCTTGGAAGCCTGATGGTGTGTGAAGTTAGTGAGCCAAATGGAGTGTTTCTCCCACAAGAACCACTCGGCTGATCCTGCTTCAATATGCCCTTCACCAACATGCAGTGTTTCCTTGATTGAATTAGCTCTCACACCAATATTTGCGTCTAGAGCCTTTGCATTGAGGGCTATCTGAAAACGGCTGTGGCGCTGAAGTTGCCTGTGAATGTGGAGTTGGTGGCATGTGAAACCCGCATGTGGAGCATTCGTTTGTGTGGGATGCTGACCAAGCTTCATTTCAGTCCTAGCCACACAAAGAGCACTAAGCATAGAGTGTGAAAACTGAGTTTCCTTGAGAGCTGCTTGGAAGCCTGATGGTGTGTGAAGTTAGTGAGCCAAATGGAGTTGTTCTCCCACAAGAACCACTCGGCTGATCCTTCTTCAATATGCCCTTCACCAACATGCAGTGTTTCCTTGATTGAATTAGCTCTCACACCAATATTTGCGTCTAGAGCCTTTGCATTGAGGGCTATCTGAAAACGGCTGTGGCGCTGAAGTTGCCTGTGAATGTGGAGTTGGTGGCATGTGAAACCCGCATGTGGAGCATTCGTTTGTGTGGGATGCTCTACCAGGTTCATTCCTAGATAATGCACTGAAAGGGCACTAAGCATTGAGTGTGAAAACTGAGTTTCCTTGAGAGCTGCTTGGAAGCCTGATGGTGTGTGAAGTTAGTGAGCCAAATGGAGTTGTTCTCCCACAAGAACCACTCGGCTGATCCTTCTTCAATATGCCCTTCACCAACATGCAGTGTTTCCTTGATTGAATTAGCTCTCACACCAATATTTGCGTCTAGAGCCTTTGCATTGAGGGCTATCTGAAAACGGCTGTGGCGCTGAAGTTGCCTGTGAATGTGGAGTTGGTGGCATGTGAAACGCGCATGTGGAGCATTCGTTTGTGTGGGATGCTGTACCAGGTTCATTCCTAGATAATGTACTCAAAGGGCACTAAGCATAGAGTGTGAAAACTGAGTTTCCTTGAGAGCTGCTTGGAAGCCTGATGGTGTGTGAAGTTAGTGAGCCAAATGGAGTTGTTCTCCCACAAGAACCACTCGGCTGATCCTTCTTCAATATGCCCTTCACCAACATGCAGTGTTTCCTTGATTGAATTAGCTCTCACACCAATATTTGCGTCTAGAGCCTTTGCATTGAGGGCTATCTGAAAACGGCTGTGGCGCTGAAGTTGCCTGTGAATGTGGAGTTGGTGGCATGTGAAACCCGCATGTGGAGCATTCGTTTGTGTGGGATGCTGACCAAGCTTCATTTCAGTCCTAGCCACACAAAGAGCACTAAGCATAGAGTGTGAAAACTGAGTTTCCTTGAGAGCTGCTTGGAAGCCTGATGGTGTGTGAAGTTAGTGAGCCAAATGGAGTTGTTCTCCCACAAGAACCACTCGGCTGATCCTTCTTCAATATGCCCTTCACCAACATGCAGTGTTTCCTTGATTGAATTAGCTCTCACACCAATATTTGCGTCTAGAGCCTTTGCATTGAGGGCTATCTGAAAACGGCTGTGGCGCTGAAGTTGCCTGTGAATGTGGAGTTGGTGGCATGTGAAACCCGCATGTGGAGCATTCGTTTGTGTGGGATGCTCTACCAGGTTCATTCCTAGATAATGCACTGAAAGGGCACTAAGCATTGAGTGTGAAAACTGAGTTTCCTTGAGAGCTGCTTGGAAGCCTGATGGTGTGTGAAGTTAGTGAGCCAAATGGAGTTGTTCTCCCACAAGAACCACTCGGCTGATCCTTCTTCAATATGCCCTTCACCAACATGCAGTGTTTCCTTGATTGAATTAGCTCTCACACCAAT
Organism: Ochotona princeps; assembly: GCF_030435755.1. NCBI lineage: Eukaryota > Metazoa > Chordata > Mammalia > Lagomorpha > Ochotonidae > Ochotona > Ochotona princeps. Next base: position 16,064 of record NW_026698567.1, read on the forward strand.
ATTTGCGTCTAGAGCCTTTGCATTGAGGGCTATCTGAAAACGGCTGTGGCGCTGAAGTTGCCTGTGAATGTGGAGTTGGTGGCATGTGAAACGCGCATGTGGAGCATTCGTTTGTGTGGGATGCTGTACCAGGTTCATTCCTAGATAATGTACTCAAAGGGCACTAAGCATAGAGTGTGAAAACTGAGTTTCCTTGAGAGCTGCTTGGAAGCCTGATGGTGTGTGAAGTTAGTGAGCCAAATGGAGTTGTTCTCCCACAAGAACCACTCGGCTGATCCTTCTTCAATATGCCCTTCACCAACATGCAGTGTTTCCTTGATTGAATTAGCTCTCACACCAATATTTGCGTCTAGAGCCTTTGCATTGAGGGCTATCTGAAAACGGCTGTGGTGCTGAAGTTGCCTGTGAATCTGGAGTTGGTGGCATGTGAAACCCGCATGTGGAGCATTCGTTTGTGTGGGATGCTCTACCAGGTTCATTCCTCGATAATGCACTCAAAGGGCACTAAGCATAGAGTGTGAAAACTGAGTTTCCTTGAGAGCTGCTTGGAAGCCTGATGGTGTGTGAAGTTAGTGAGCCAAATGGAGTTGTTCTCCCACAAGAACCACTCGGCTGATCCTTCTTCAATATGCCCTTCACCGTCATGCAGTGTTTCCTTGATTGAATTAGCTCTCACACCAATATTTGCGTCTAGAACCTTTGCATTGAGGGCTATCTGAAAACGGCTGTGGCGGTGAAGTTGCCTGTGAATGTGGAGTTGGTGGCATGTGAAACCCGCATGTGGAGCATTCGTTTGTGTGGGATGCTGACCAAGCTTCATTTCAGTCCTAGGCACACAAAGGGCACTAAGCATAGAGTGTGAAAACTGAGTTTCCTTGAGAGCTGCTTGGAAGCCTGATGGTGTGTGAAGTTAGTGAGCCAAATGGAGTTGTTCTCCCACAAGAACCACTCGGCTGATCCTTCTTCAATATGCCCTTCACCAACATGCAGTGTTTCCTTGATTGAATTAGCTCTCACACCAATATTTGCGTCTAGAGCCTTTGCATTGAGGGCTATCTGAAAACTGCTGTGGCGCTGAAGTTGCCTGTGAATGTGGAGTTGGTGGCATGTGAAACCCGCATGTGGAGCATTCGTTTGTGTGGGATGCTCTACCAGGTTCATTCCTAGATAATGCACTCAAAGGGCACTAAACATAGAGTGTGAAAACTGAGTTTCCTTGAGAGCTGCTTGGAAGCCTGATGGTGTGTGTAGTGAGCCAAATGGAGTTGTTCTCCCACAAGAGCCACTCGGCTGATCCTTCTTCAATATGCCCTTCACCAACATGCAGTGTTTCCTTGATTGAATTAGCTCTCACACCAATATTTGCGTCTAGAGCCTTTGCATTGAGGGCTATCTGAAAACGGCTGTGGCGCTGAAGTTGCCTGTGAATGTGGAGTTGGTGGCATGTGAAAGCCGCATGTGGAGCATTCGTTTGTGTGGGATGCTCTACCAGGTTCATTCCTAGATAATGCACTCAAAGGGCACTAAGCATAGAGTGTGAAAACTGAGTTTCCTTGAGAGCTGCTTGGAAGCCTGATGGTGTGTGAAGTTAGTGAGCCAAATGGAGTTGTTCTCCCACAAGAACCACTCGGCTGATCCTTCTTCAATATGCCCTTCACCAACATGCAGTGTTTCCTTGATTGAATTAGCTCTCACACCAATATTTGCGTCTAGAGCCTTTGCATTGAGGGCTATCTGAAAACGGCTGTGGCGCTGAAGTTGCCTGTGAATGTGGAGTTGGTGGCATGTGAAACCCGCATGTGAAGCATGCGTATATGTGGGATGCTCTCCAAGATTCATTTCAGTCCTAGGTACTCAAAGGGCACTAAGCATAGAGTGTGAAAACTGAGTTTCCTTGAGAGCTGCTTGGAAGCCTGATGGTGTGTGAAGTTAGTGAGCCAAATGGAGTTGTTCTCCCACAAGAACCACTCGGCTGATCCTTCTTCAATATGCCCTTCACCAACATGCAGTGTTTCCTTGATTGAATTAGCTCTCACACCAATATTTGCGTCTAGAGCCTTTGCATTGAGGGCTATCTGAAAACGGCACAGTTTGGTGCTCTGGAGGACCAGGATAGACGTTGGACGGGCTCGGCTAGGCCTCAACCCCATCTGAGCCATATATGAGATATGCGTGGGTGTGGACGAGCCGTGGCTGGGCTGAAACTCTCAACAGCAGGAACCAGAATGGATTGAAGAGCGGTGCTGGCCGAAGGACCTGCTGGAATGCGTGAAGCCCGACACCATGAAGGAGTCAGAGGGAGGAACCTGAACAGATCCTCTGACAGGACACTGACTCTACAAATAAACGCAAGAAGCATGGAGGTAAATAACCCAGAAGAGGCTTTGGAATGTGACCCACTGGAATACACTTGGCTCGGGTTGGGGCAGACCAGGCTGAGTCGGTTCACGTCATCCACTGGCAAGCCCAAGTGCTGAAACTGTGTGGGGGCCTGGCCGTGTTTGGTTGCGATAAAAAAAAAAAAAAAAAAAAAAAAAAAAAAACAAAAACAAAAAAACAGTACAAAACACAAAATGCCAAGGTGAAATGGCCTGTGCTAGCAGGGAATGCAACACCCGACCAGCACTCCTCCCACTGGTTTAGGTGAGGGACAAGAGTGTGATGGGCAGAGCCGGGGAGAGATGCGATACTCATTGGTTCCAATAGAGGTCGGGGCTCAGAAGAGAACCAACCCAGGGGTTAAAACCATCAGCTGATCGGAGTGATGGACGGTGGCGGGCACTGTGCTTACTAGTAGTACATGTAGGAGCCTGGACTGGGAATGCCTCAAAGTTTTTTTTAGGGGGATTCCCCTGAACAAAATGGAGGAATCAAAGCATTAATCAAAAAAAGATGGAAAATGGAGTAGATGAATCAACCACCTCAGCTTTATGCTTGCAGCGGAAAACTGGACAAGGGGAAACCCTAAGACGGACTATGTCAATCAGTGGACTCTGCACCAGCCTCATCATACCTGGACTGTTGCTGATGATATGTGGGTGTTTCTAATTGATCGAGGTGACGCTCTGCTGGCTCTGCCTACAAACCTGAGAGGGCCTCCCTAAGAGGCGGTTGAACTTGAACTGGACAAGTGGGATGCTGTACTCTGTATGGTGTAAACTTTTAATTAGGGAATCTCAACGGAACTTGAGCTGTGGTTATGCATCAAGGTGAAGGAATTCATGATGGGGGAAGGGTTTGGGGTGAAGGAGGGGAATCCCAGTACCTATGAAATTGTGTCATGTAATGCAATGTAATTAATGAATAAATGAATATTTAAAAAAAAAAAAAGAAAACGGCTGTGGCGCTGAAGTTCCTGTGAATCTGGAGTTGGTGGCATGTGAAACCCGCATGTGGAGCATTCGTTTGTGTGGGATGCTGACCAAGCTTCATTTCAGTCCTAGGCACACAAAGGGCAATAAGCATAGAGTGTGAAAACTGAGTTTCCTTGAGAGCTGCTTGGAAGCCTGATGGTGTGTGAAGTTAGTGAGCCAAATGGAGTTGTTCTCCCACAAGATCCACTCGGCTGATCCTTCTTCAATATGCCCTTCACCAACATGCAGTGTTTCCTTGATTGAATTAGCTCTCACACCAATATTTGCGTCTAGAGCCTTTGCATTGAGGGCTATCTGAAAACGGCTGTGGCGCTGAAGTTGCCTGTGAATGTGGAGTTGGTGGCATGTGAAACCCGCGTGTGGAGCATTCGTTTGTGTGGGATGCTCTACCAGGTTCATTCCTAGATAATGCACTCAAAGGGCACTAAACATAGAGTGTGAAAACTGAGTTTCCTTGAGAGCTGCTTGGAAGCCTGATGGTGTGTGAAGTTAGTGAGCCAAATTGAGTTGTTCTCCCACAAGAACTACTCGGCTGATCCTTCTTCAATATGCCCTTCACCAACATGCAGTGTTTCCTTGATTGAATTAGCTCTCACACCAATATTTGCGTCTAGAACCTTTGCATTGAGGGCTATCTGAAAACGGCTGTGGCGCTGAAGTTGCCTGTGAATGTGGAGTTGGTGGCATGTGAAACCCGCATGTGGAGCATTCGTTTGTGTGGGATGCTCTACCAGGTTCATTCCTAGATAATGCACTCAAAGGGCACTAAGCATAGAGTGTGAAAACTGAGTTTCCTTGAGAGCTGCTTGGAAGCCTGATGGTGTGTGAAGTTAGTGAGCCAAATGGAGTTGTTCTCCCACAAGAACTACTCGGCTGATCCTTCTTCAATATGCCCTTCACCAACATGCAGTGTTTCCTTGATTGAATTAGCTCTCACACCAATATTTGCGTCTAGAGCCTTTGCATTGAGGGCTATCTGAAAACGGCTGTGGCGCTGAAGTTGCCTGTGAATGTGGAGTTGGTGGCATGTGAAACCCGCATGTGGAGCATTCGTTTGTGTGAAATGCTCTACCAGGTTCATTCCTAGATAATGCACTCAAAGGGCACTAAGCATAGAGTGTGAAAACTGAGTTTCCTTGAGAGCTGCTTGGAAGCCTGATGGTGTGTGAAGTTAGTGAGCCAAATGGAGTTGTTCTCCCACAAGAACCACTTGGCTGATCCTTCTTCAATATGCCCTTCACCCACATGCAGTGTTTCCTTGATTGAATTAGCTCTCACACCAATATTTGCGTCTAGAGCCTTTGCATTGAGGGCTATCTGAAAACGGCTGTGGCGCTGAAGTTGCCTGTGAATGTGGAGTTGGTGGCATGTGAAACCCGCATGTGGAGCATTCGTTTGTGTGGGATGCTCTACCAGGTTCATTCCTAGATAATGTACTCAAAGGGCACTAAGCATAGAGTGTGAAAACTGAGTTTCCTTGAGAGCTGCTTGGAAGCCTGATGGTGTGTGAAGTTAGTGAGCCAAATGGAGTTGTTCTCCCACAAGAACCACTCGGCTGATCCTTCTTCAATATGCCCCTTCACCAACATGCAGTGTTTCCTTGATTGAATTAGCTCTCACACCAATATTTGCGTCTAGAGCCTTTGCATTGAGGGCTATCTGAAAACGGCACAGTTTGGTGCTCTGGAGGACCAGGATAGACGTTGGACGGGCTCGGCTAGGCCTCAACCCCATCTGAGCCATATATGAGATATGCGTGGGTATGGACGAGCCGTGGCTGGGCTGAAACTCTCAACAGCAGGAACCAGAATGGATTGAAGAGCGGTGCTGGCCGAAGGACCTGCTGGAATGCGTGAAGCCCGACACCATGAAGGAGTCAGAGGGAGGAACCTGAACAGATCCTCTGACAGGACACTGACTCTACAAATAAACGCAAGAAGCATGGAGGTAAATAACCCAGAAGAGGCTTTGGAATGTGACCCACTGGAATACACTTGGCTCGGGTTGGGGCAGACCAGGCTGAGTCGGTTCACGTCATCCACTGGCAAGCCCAAGTGCTGAAACTGTGTGGGGGCCTGGCCGTGTTTGGTTGTGATAAAAAAAAAAAAAAAAAAAAAAAAAAAAAACAGTACAAAACACAAAATGCCAAGGTGAAATGGCCTGTGCTAGCAGGGAATGCAACACCCGACCAGCACTCCTCCCACTGGTTTAGGTGAGGGACAAGAGTGTGATGGGCAGAGCCGGGGAGAGATGCGATACTCATTGGTTCCAATAGAGGTCGGGGCTCAGAAGAGAACCAACCCAGGGGTTAAAACCATCAGCTGATCGGAGTGATGGACGGTGGCGGGCACTGTGCTTACTAGTAGTACATGTAGGAGCCTGGACTGGGAATGCCTCAAAGTTTTTTTTAGGGGGATTCCCCTGAACAAAATGGAGGAATCAAAGCATTAATCAAAAAAAGATGGAAAATGGAGTAGATGAATCAACCACCTCAGCTTTATGCTTGCAGCGGAAAACTGGACAAGGGGAAACCCTAAGACGGACTATGTCAATCAGTGGACTCTGCACCAGCCTCATCATACCTGGACTGTTGCTGATGATATGTGGGTGCTTCTAATTGATCGAGGTGACGCTCTGCTGGCTCTGCCTACAAACCTGAGAGGGCCTCCCTAAGAGGCGGTTGAACTTGAACTGGACAAGTGGGATGCTGTACTCTGTATGGTGTAAACTTTTAATTAGGGAATCTCAACGGAACTTGAGCTGTGGTTATGCATCAAGGTGAAGGAATTCATGATGGGGGAAGGGTTTGGGGTGAAGGAGGGAATCCCAGTACCTATGAAATTGTGTCATGTAATGCAATGTAATTAATGAATACATGAATATTTAAAAAAAAAAAAAAGAAAACGGCTGTGGCGCTGAAGTTCCTGTGAATCTGGAGTTGGTGGCATGTGAAACCCGCATGTGGAGCATTCGTTTGTGTGGGATGCTGACCAAGCTTCATTTCAGTCCTAGGCACACAAAGGGCAATAAGCATAGAGTGTGAAAACTGAGTTTCCTTGAGAGCTGCTTGGAAGCCTGATGGTGTGTGAAGTTAGTGAGCCAAATGAAGTTGTTCTCCCACAAGAACCACTTGGCTGATCCTTCTTCAATATGCCCTTCACCAACATGCAGTGTTTCCTTGATTGAATTAGCTCTCACACCAATATTTGCGTCTAGAGCCTTTGCATTGAGGGCTATCTGAAAACGGCTGTGGCGCTGATGTTGCCTGTTAATGTGGAGTTGGTTGCATGTGAAACCCGCATGTGGAGCATTCGTTTGTGTGGGATGCTCTACCAGGTTCATTCCTTGATAATGCATTCAAAGGGCACTAAACATAGAGTGTGAAAACTGAGTTTA
>NW_026698568.1:0-18584 GCF_030435755.1 Ochotona princeps
TTCATTCCTAGATAATGCACTCAAAGGGCACTAAGCATAGAGTGTGAAAACTGAGTTTCCTTGAGAGCTGCTTGAAGCCTGATGGTGTGTGAAGTTAGTGAGCCAAATGCAGTTGTTCTCCACAAGAACCACTCGGCTGATCCTTCTTCAATATGCCCTTCACCAACATGCAGTGTTTCCTTGATTGAATTAGCTCTCACACCGAATATTTGCGTCTAGAGCCTTTGCATTGAGGGCTATTTGATAACGGCTGTGGCGCTGAAGTTGCCTGTGAATGTGGAGTTGGTGGCATGTGAAACCCGCATGTGGAGCATTCGTTTGTGTGAGATGCTCTACCAGGTTCATTCCTAGATAATGCACTCAAAGGGCACTAAGCATAGAGTGTGAAAACTGAGTTTCCTTGAGAGCTGCTTGGAAGCCTGATGGTGTGTGAAGTTAGTGAGCCAAATGGAGTTGTTCTCCCACAAGAACCACTCGGCTGATCCTTCTTCAATATGCCCTTCACCAACATGCAGTGTTTCCTTGATTGAATTAGCTCTCACACCAATATTTGCGTCTAGAGCCTTTGCATTGAGGGCTATTTGAAAACGGCTGTGGCGCTGAAGTTGCCTGTGAATGTGGAGTTGGTGGCATGTGAAACCCGCATGTGGAGCATTCGTTTGTGTGGGATGCTCTACCAGGTTCATTCCTAGATAATGCACTACAAGGGCACTAAGCATAGAGTGTGAAAACTGAGTTTCCTTGAGAGCTGCTTGGAAGCCTGATGGTGTGTGAAGTTAGTGAGCCAAATGGAGTTGTTCTCCCACAAGAACCACTCGGCTGATCCTTCTTCAATATGCCCTTCACCAACATGCAGTGTTTCCTTGATTGAATTAGCTCTCACACCAATATTTGCGTCTAGAGCCTTTGCATTGAGGGCTATCTGAAAACGGCTGTGGCGCTGAAGTTGCCTGTGAATGTGGAGTTGGTGGCATGTGAAACCCGCATGTGGAGCATTCGTTTGTGTGGGATGCTCTACCAGGTTCATTTCAGTCCTAGCCATACAAAGGGCACTAAGCATAGAGTGTGAAAACTGAGTTTCCTTGAGAGCTGCTTGGAAGCCTGATGGTGTGTGAAGTTAGTGAGCCAAATGGAGTTGTTCTCCCACAAGAACCACTCGGCTGATCCTTCTTCAATATGCCCTTCACCAACATGCAGTGTTTCCTTGATTGAATTAGCTCTCACACCAATATTTGCGTCTAGAGCCTTTGCATTGAGGGCTATCTGAAAACGGCTGTGGCGCTGAAGTTGCCTGTGAATGTGGAGTTGGTGGCATGTGAAACCCGCATGTGGAGCATTCGTTTGTGTGGGATGCTCTACCAGGTTCATTTCAGTCCTAGCCATACAAAGGGCACTAAGCATAGAGTGTGAAAACTGAGTTTCCTTGAGAGCTGCTTGGAAGCCTGATGGTGTGTGAAGTTAGTGAGCCAAATGGAGTTGTTCTCCCACAAGAACCACTCGGCTGATCCTTCTTCAATATGCCCTTCACCAACATGCAGTGTTTCCTTGATTGAATTAGCTCTCACACCAATATTTGCGTCTAGAGCCTTTGCATTGAGGGCTATCTGAAAACGGCTGTGGCGCTGAAGTTGCCTGTGAATGTGGAGTTGGTGGCATGTGAAACCCGCATGTGGAGCATTCGTTTGTGTGGGATGCTCTACCAGGTTCATTCCTAGATAATGCACTCAAAGGGCACTAAGCATAGAGTGTGAAAACTGAGTTTCCTTGAGAGCTGCTTGGAAGCCTGATGGTGTGTGAAGTTAGTGAGCCAAATGGAGTTGTTCTCCCACAAGAACCACTCGGCTGATCCTTCTTCAATATGCCCTTCACCAACATGCAGTGTTTCCTTGATTGAATTAGCTCTCACACCAATATTTGCGTCTAGAGCCTTTGCATTGAGGGCTATCTGAAAACGGCTGTGGCGCTGAAGTTGCCTGTGAATGTGGAGTTGGTGGCATGTGAAACCCGCATGTGGAGCATTCGTTTGTGTGGGATGCTCTACCAGGTTCATTCCTAGATAATGCACTCAAAGGGCACTAAGCATAGAGTGTGAAAACTGAGTTTCCTTGAGAGCTGCTTGGAAGCCTGATGGTGTGTGAAGTTAGTGAGCCAAATGGAGTTGTTCTCCCACAAGAACCACTCGGCTGATCCTTCTTCAATATGCCCTTCACCAACATGCAGTGTTTCCTTGATTGAATTAGCTCTCACACCAATATTTGCGTCTAGAGCCTTTGCATTGAGGGCTATCTGAAAACGGCTGTGGCGCTGAAGTTGCCTGTGAATGTGGAGTTGGTGGCATGTGAAACCCGCATGTGGAGCATTCGTTTGTGTGGGATGCTCTACCAGGTTCATTCCTAGATAATGCACTCAAAGGGCACTAAGCATAGAGTGTGAAAACTGAGTTTCCTTGAGAGCTGTTTGGAAGCCTGATGGTGTGTGAAGTTAGTGAGCCAAATGGAGTTGTTCTCCCACAAGAACCACTCGGCTGATCCTTCTTCAATATGCCCTTCACCAACATGCAGTTTTTCCTTGATTGAATTAGCTCTCACACCAATATTTGCGTCTAGAGCCTTTGCATTGAGGGCTATCTGAAAACGGCTGTGGCGCTGAAGTTGCCTGTGAATGTGGAGTTGGTGGCATGTGAAACCCGCATGTGGAGCATTCGTTTGTGTGGGATGCTCTACCAGGTTCATTCCTAGATAATGCACTCAAAGGGCACTAAGCATAGAGTGTGAAAACTGAGTTTCCTTGAGAGCTGTTTGGAAGCCTGATGGTGTGTGAAGTTAGTGAGCCAAATGGAGTTGTTCTCCCACAAGAACCACTCGGCTGATCCTTCTTCAATATGCCCTTCACCAACATGCAGTGTTTCCTTGATTGAATTAGCTCTCACACCAATATTTGCGTCTAGAGCCTTTGCATTGAGGGCTATCTGAAAACGGCTGTGGCGCTGAAGTTGCCTGTGAATGTGGAGTTGGTGGCATGTGAAACCCGCATATGGATCATTCGTTTGTGTGGGATGCTCTACCAGGTTCATTCCTAGATAATGCACTCAAAGGGCACTAAGCATAGAGTGTGAAAACTGAGTTTCCTTGAGAGCTGCTTGGAAGCCTGATGGTGTGTGAAGTTAGTGAGCCAAATGCAGTTGTTCTCCCACAAGAACCACTCGGCTGATCCTTCTTCAATATGCCCTTCACCAACATGCAGTGTTTCCTTGATTGAATTAGCTCTCACACCAATATTTGCGTCTAGAGCCTTTGCATTGAGGGCTATCTGAAAAAGGCTGTGGCGCTGAAGTTGCCTGTGAATGTGGAGTTGGTGGCATGTGAAACCCGCATGTGGAGCATTCGTTTGTGTGAGATGCTCTACCAGGTTCATTCCTAGATAATGCACTCAAAGGGCACTAAGCATAGAGTGTGAAAACTGAGTTTCCTTGAGAGCTGCTTGGAAGCCTGATGGTCTGTGAAGTTAGTGAGCCAAATGGAGTTGTTCTCCCACAAGAACCACTCGGCTGATCCTTCTTCAATATGCCCTTCACCAACATGCAGTTTTTCCTTGATTGAATTAGCTCTCACACCAATATTTGCGTCTAGAGCCTTTGCATTGAGGGCTATCTGAAAACGGCTGTGGCGCTGAAGTTGCCTGTGAATGTGGAGTTGGTGGCATGTGAAACCCGCATATGGATCATTCGTTTGTGTGGGATGCTCTACCAGGTTCATTCCTAGATAATGCACTCAAAGGGCACTAAGCATAGAGTGTGAAAACTGAGTTTCCTTGAGAGCTGCTTGGAAGCCTGATGGTGTGTGAAGTTAGTGAGCCAAATGCAGTTGTTCTCCCACAAGAACCACTCGGCTGATCCTTCTTCAATATGCCCTTCACCAACATGCAGTGTTTCCTTGATTGAATTAGCTCTCACACCAATATTTGCGTCTAGAGCCTTTGCATTGAGGGCTATTTGATAACGGCTGTGGCGCTGAAGTTGCCTGTGAATGTGGAGTTGGTGGCATGTGAAACCCCGCATGTGGAGCATTCGTTTGTGTGAGATGCTCTACCAGGTTCATTCCTAGATAATGCACTCAAAGGGCACTAAGCATAGAGTGTGAAAACTGAGTTTCCTTGAGAGCTGCTTGGAAGCCTGATGGTGTGTGAAGTTAGTGAGCCAAATGGAGTTGTTCTCCCACAAGAACCACTCGGCTGATCCTTCTTCAATATGCCCTTCACCAACATGCAGTGTTTCCTTGATTGAATTAGCTCTCACACGAATATTTGCGTCTAGAGAGTTTGCATTGAGGGCTATTTGAAAACGGCTGTGGTGCTGAAGTTGCCTGTGAATGTGGAGTTGGTGGCATGTGAAACCCGCATGTGGAGCATTCGTTTGTGTGGGATGCTCTACCAGGTTCATTCCTAGATAATGCACTCAAAGGGCACTAAGCATAGAGTGTGAAAACTGAGTTTCCTTGAGAGCTGCTTGGAAGCCTGATGGTGTGTGAAGTTAGTGAGCCAAATGGAGTTGTTCTCCCACAAGAACCACTCGGCTGATCCTTCTTCAATATGCCCTTCACCAACATGCAGTGTTTCCTTGATTGAATTAGCTCTCACACCAATATTTGCGTCTAGAGCCTTTGCATTGAAGGCTATCGGAAAACGGCTGTGGCGCTGAAGTTGCCTGTGAATGTGGAGTTGGTGGCATGTGAAACCCGCATGTGGAGCATTCGTTTGTGTGGGATGCTCTACCAGGTTCATTTCAGTCCTAGCCATACAAAGGGCACTAAGCATAGAGTGTGAAAACTGAGTTTCCTTGAGAGCTGCTTGGAAGCCTGATGGTGTGTGAAGTTAGTGAGCCAAATGGAGTTGTTCTCCCACAAGAACCACTCGGCTGATCCTTCTTCAATATGCCCTTCACCAACATGCAGTGTTTCCTTGATTGAATTAGCTCTCACACCAATATTTGCGTCTAGAGCCTTTGCATTGAGGGCTATCTGAAAACGGCTGTGGCGCTGAAGTTGCCTGTGAATGTGGAGTTGGTGGCATGTGAAACCCGCATGTGGAGCATTCGTTTGTGTGGGATGCTCTACCAGGTTCATTTCAGTCCTAGCCATACAAAGGGCACTAAGCATAGAGTGTGAAAACTGAGTTTCCTTGAGAGCTGCTTGGAAGCCTGATGGTGTGTGAAGTTAGTGAGCCAAATGGAGTTGTTCTCCCACAAGAACCACTCGGCTGATCCTTCTTCAATATGCCCTTCACCAGCATGCAGTGTTTCCTTGATTGAATTAGCTCTCACACCAATATTTGCGTCTAGAGCCTTTGCATTGAGGGCTATCTGAAAACGGCTGTGGCGCTGAAGTTGCCTGTGAATGTGGAGTTGGTGGCATGTGAAACCCGCATGTGGAGCATTCGTTTGTGTGGGATGCTCTACCAGGTTCATTCCTAGATAATGCACTCAAAGGGCACTAAGCATAGAGTGTGAAAACTGAGTTTCCTTGAGAGCTGCTTGGAAGCCTGATGGTGTGTGAAGTTAGTGAGCCAAATGGAGTTGTTCTCCCACAAGAACCACTCGGCTGATCCTTCTTCAATATGCCCTTCACCAACATGCAGTGTTTCCTTGATTGAATTAGCTCTCACACCAATATTTGCGTCTAGAGCCTTTGCATTGAGGGCTATCTGAAAACGGCTGTGGCGCTGAAGTTGCCTGTGAATGTGGAGTTGGTGGCATGTGAAACCCGCATGTGGAGCATTCGTTTGTGTGGGATGCTCTACCAGGTTCATTCCTAGATAATGCACTCAAAGGGCACTAAGCATAGAGTGTGAAAACTGAGTTTCCTTGAGAGCTGTTTGGAAGCCTGATGGTGTGTGAAGTTAGTGAGCCAAATGGAGTTGTTCTCCCACAAGAACCACTCGGCTGATCCTTCTTCAATATGCCCTTCACCAACATGCAGTTTTTCCTTGATTGAATTAGCTCTCACACCAATATTTGCGTCTAGAGCCTTTGCATTGAGGGCTATCTGAAAACGGCTGTGGCGCTGAAGTTGCCTGTGAATGTGGAGTTGGTGGCATGTGAAACCCGCATGTGGAGCATTCGTTTGTGTGGGATGCTCTACCAGGTTCATTCCTAGATAATGCACTCAAAGGGCACTAAGCATAGAGTGTGAAAACTGAGTTTCCTTGAGAGCTGCTTGGAAGCCTGATGGTGTGTGAAGTTAGTGAGCCAAATGCAGTTGTTCTCCCACAAGAACCACTCGGCTGATCCTTCTTCAATATGCCCTTCACCAACATGCAGTGTTTCCTTGATTGAATTAGCTCTCACACCAATATTTGCGTCTAGAGCCTTTGCATTGAGGGCTATTTGAAAACGGCTGTGGCGCTGAAGTTGCCTGTGAATGTGGAGTTGGTGGCATGTGAAACCCGCATGTGGAGCATTCGTTTGTGTGAGATGCTCTACCAGGTTCATTCCTAGATAATGCACTCAAAGGGCACTAAGCATAGAGTGTGAAAACTGAGTTTCCTTGAGAGCTGCTTGGAAGCCTGATGGTGTGTGAAGTTAGTGAGCCAAATGGAGTTGTTCTCCCACAAGAACCACTCGGCTGATCCTTCTTCAATATGCCCTTCACCAACATGCAGTGTTTCCTTGATTGAATTAGCTCTCACACGAATATTTGCGTCTAGAGCCTTTGCATTGAGGGCTATTTGAAAACGGCTGTGGTGCTGAAGTTGCCTGTGAATGTGGAGTTGGTGGCATGTGAAACCCGCATGTGGAGCATTCGTTTGTGTGGGATGCTCTACCAGGTTCATTCCTAGATAATGCACTCAAAGGGCACTAAGCTTAGAGTGTGAAAACTGAGTTTCCTTGAGAGCTGCTTGGAAGCCTGATGGTGTGTGAAGTTAGTGAGCCAAATGGAGTTGTTCTCCCACAAGAACCACTCGGCTGATCCTTCTTCAATATGCCCTTCACCAACATGCAGTGTTTCCTTGATTGAATTAGCTCTCACACCAATATTTGCGTCTAGAGCCTTTGCATTGAGGGCTATCGGAAAACGGCTGTGGCGCTGAAGTTGCCTGTGAATGTGGAGTTTGTGGCATGTGAAACCCGCATGTGGAGCATTCGTTTCTGTGGGATGCTCTACCAGGTTCATTTCAGTCCTAGCCATACAAAGGGCACTAAGCATAGAGTGTGAAAACTGAGTTTCCTTGAGAGCTGCTTGGAAGCCTGATGGTGTGTGAAGTTAGTGAGCCAAATGGAGTTGTTCTCCCACAAGAACCACTCGGCTGATCCTTCTTCAATATGCCCTTCACCAACATGCAGTGTTTCCTTGATTGAATTAGCTCTCACACCAATATTTGCGTCTAGAGCCTTTGCATTGAGGGCTATCGGAAAACGGCTGTGGCGCTGAAGTTGCCTGTGAATGTGGAGTTGGTGGCATGTGAAACCCGCATGTGGAGCATTCGTTTGTGTGGGATGCTCTACCAGGTTCATTTCAGTCCTAGCCATACAAAGGGCACTAAGCATAGAGTGTGAAAACTGAGTTTCCTTGAGAGCTGCTTGGAAGCCTGATGGTGTGTGAAGTTAGTGAGCCAAATGGAGTTGTTCTCCCACAAGAACCACTCGGCTGATCCTTCTTCAATATGCCCTTCACCAACATGCAGTGTTTCCTTGATTGAATTAGCTCTCACACCAATATTTGTGTCTAGAGCCTTTGCATTGAGGGCTATCTGAAAACGGCTGTGGCGCTGAAGTTGCCTGTGAATGTGGAGTTGGTGGCATGTGAAACCCGCATGTGGAGCATTCGTTTGTGTGGGATGCTCTACCAGGTTCATTCCTAGATAATGCACTCAAAGGGCACTAAGCATAGAGTGTGAAAACTGAGTTTCCTTGAGAGCTGCTTGGAAGCCTGATGGTGTGTGAAGTTAGTGAGCCAAATGGAGTTGTTCTCCCACAAGAACCACTCGGCTGATCCTTCTTCAATATGCCCTTCACCAACATGCAGTGTTTCCTTGATTGAATTAGCTCTCACACCAATATTTGCGTCTAGAGCCTTTGCATTGAGGGCTATCTGAAAACGGCTGTGGCGCTGAAGTTGCCTGTGAATGTGGAGTTGGTGGCATGTGAAACCCGCATGTGGAGCATTCGTTTGTGTGGGATGCTCTACCAGGTTCATTCCTAGATAATGCACTCAAAGGGCACTAAGCATAGAGTGTGAAAACTGAGTTTCCTTGAGAGCTGCTTGGAAGCCTGATGGTGTGTGAAGTTAGTGAGCCAAATGGTGTTGTTCTCCCACAAGAACCACTCGGCTGATCCTTCTTCAATATGCCCTTCACCAACATGCAGTGTTTCCTTGATTGAATTAGCTCTCACACCAATATTTGCGTCTAGAGCCTTTGCATTGAGGGCTATCTGAAAATGGCTGTGGCGCTGAAGTTGCCTGTGAATGTGGAGTTGGTGGCATGTGAAACCCGCATGTGGAGCATTCGTTTGTGTGGGATGCTCTACCAGGTTCATTTCAGTCCTAGCCATACAAAGGGCACTAAGCATAGAGTGTGAAAACTGAGTTTCCTTGAGAGCTGCTTGGAAGCCTGATGGTGTGTGAAGTTAGTGAGCCAAATGGAGTTGTTCTCCCACAAGAACCACTCGGCTGATCCTTCTTCAATATGCCCTTCACCAACATGCAGTGTTTCCTTGATTGAATTAGCTCTCACACCAATATTTGCGTCTAGAGCCTTTGCATTGAGGGCTATCTGAAAACGGCTGTGGCGCTGAAGTTGCCTGTGAATGTGGAGTTGGTGGCATGTGAAACCCGCATGTGGAGCATTCGTTTGTGTGGGATGCTCTACCAGGTTCATTCCTAGATAATGCACTCAAAGGGCACTAAGCATAGAGTGTGAAAACTGAGTTTCCTTGAGAGCTGCTTGGAAGCCTGATGGTGTGTGAAGTTAGTGAGCCAAATGGAGTTGTTCTCCCACAAGAACCACTCGGCTGATCCTTCTTCAATATGCCCTTCACCAACATGCAGTGTTTCCTTGATTGAATTAGCTCTCACACCAATATTTGCGTCTAGAGCCTTTGCATTGAGGGCTATCTGAAAACGGCTGTGGCGCTGAAGTTGCCTGTGAATGTGGAGTTGGTGGCATGTGAAACCCGCATGTGGAGCATTCGTTTGTGTGGGATGCTCTACCAGGTTCATTTCAGTCCTAGCCATACAAAGGGCACTAAGCATAGAGTGTGAAAACTGAGTTTCCTTGAGAGCTGCTTGGAAGCCTGATGGTGTGTGAAGTTAGTGAGATAAATGGAGTTGTTCTCCCACAAGAACCACTCAGCTGATCCTTCTTCAATATGCCCTTCACCAACATGCAGTGTTTCCTTGATTGAATTAGCTCTCACACCAATATTTGCGTCTAGAGCCTTTGCATTGAGGGCTATCTGAAAACGGCTGTGGCGCTGAAGTTGCCTGTGAATGTGGTGTTGGTGGCATGTGAAACCCGCATGTGGAGCATTCGTTTGTGTGGGATGCTGACCAAGCTTCATTTCAGTCCTAGGTACACAAAGGGCACTAAGCATAGAGTGTGAAAACTGAGTTTCCTTGAGAGCTGCTTGGAAGCCTGATGGTGTGTGAAGTTAGTGAGCCAAATGGAGTTGTTCTTCCACAAGAACCACTCGGCTGATCCTTCTTCAATATGCCCTTCACCAACATGCAGTGTTTCCTTGATTGAATTAGCTCTCACACCAATATTTGCGTCTAGAGCCTTTGCATTGAGGGCTATCTGAAAACGGCTGTGGCGCTGAAGTTGCCTGTGAATGTGGAGTTGGTGGCATGTGAAACCCGCATGTGGAGCATTCGTTTGTGTGGGATGCTCTACCAGGTTCATTCCTAGATAATGCACTCAAAGGGCACTAAGCATAGAGTGTGAAAACTGAGTTTCCTTGAGAGCTGCTTGGAAGCCTGATGGTGTGTGAAGTTAGTGAGCCAAATGGAGTTGTTCTCACACAAGAACCACTCAGCTGATCCTTCTTCAATATGCCCTTCACCAACATGCAGTGTTTGCTTGATTGAATTAGCTCTCACACCAATATTTGCGTCTAGAGCCTTTGCATTGAGGGCTATCTGAAAACGGCTGTGGCGCTGAAGTTGCCTGTGAATGTGGAGTTGGTGGCATGTGAAACCCGCATGTGGAGCATTCGTTTCTGTGGGATGCTCTACCAGGTTCATTCCTAGATAATGCACTCAAAGGGCACTAAGCATAGAGTGTGAAAACTGAGTTTCCTTGAGAGCTGCTTGGAAGCCTGATGGTGTGTGAAGTTAGTGAGCCAAATGGAGTTGTTCTCCCACAAGAACCACTCGGCTGATCCTTCTTCAATATGCCCTTCACCAACATGCAGTGTTTCCTTGATTGAATTAGCTCTCACACCAATATTTGCGTCTAGAGCCTTTGCATTGAGGGCTATCTGAAAACGGCTGTGGCGCTGAAGTTGCCTGTGAATGTGGAGTTGGTGGCATGTGAAACCCGCATGTGGAGCATTCGTTTGTGTGGGATGCTCTACCAGGTTCATTCCTAGATAATGCACTCAAAGGGCACTAAGCATAGAGTGTGAAAACTGAGTTTCCTTGAGAGCTGCTTGCAAGCCTGATGGTGTGTGAAGTTAGTGAGCCAAATGGAGTTGTTCTCCCACAAGAACCACTCGGCTGATCCTTCTTCAATATGCCCTTCACCAACATGCAGTGTTTCCTTGATTGAATTAGCTCTCACACCAATATTTGCGTCTAGAGCCTTTGCATTGAGGGCTATCTGAAAACGGCTGTGGCGCTGAAGTTGCCTGTGAATGTGGAGTTGGTGGCATGTGAAACCCTCATGTGGAGCATTCATTTGTGTGGGATGCTCTACCAGGTTCATTTCAGTCCTAGCCATACAAAGGGCACTAAGCATAGAGTGTGAAAACTGAGTTTCCTTGAGAGCTGCTTGGAAGCCTGATGGTGTGTGAAGTTAGTGAGATAAATGGAGTTGTTCTCCCACAAGAACCACTCGGCTGATCCTTCTTCAATATGCCCTTCACCAACATGCAGTTTTTCCTTGATTGAATTAGCTCTCACACCAATATTTGCGTCTAGAGCCTTTGCATTGAGGGCTATCTGAAAACGGCTGTGGCGCTGAAGTTGCCTGTGAATGTGGTGTTGGTGGCATGTGAAACCCGCATGTGGAGCATTCGTTTGTGTGGGATGCTGACCAAGCTTCATTTCAGTCCTAGGTACACAAAGGGCACTAAGCATAGAGTGTGAAAACTGAGTTTCCTTGAGAGCTGCTTGGAAGCCTGATGGTGTGTGAAGTTAGTGAGCCAAATGGAGTTGTTCTTCCACAAGAACCACTCGGCTGATCCTTCTTCAATATGCCCTTCACCAACATGCAGTGTTTCCTTGATTGAATTAGCTCTCACACCAATATTTGCGTCTAGAGCCTTTGCATTGAGGGCTATCTGAAAACGGCTGTGGCGCTGAAGTTGCCTGTGAATGTGGAGTTGGTGGCATGTGAAACCCGCATGTGGAGCATTCGTTTGTGTGGGATGCTCTACCAGGTTCATTCCTAGATAATGCACTCAAAGGGCACTAAGCATAGAGTGTGAAAAACTGAGTTTCCTTGAGAGCTGCTTGGAAGCCTGATGGTGTGTGAAGTTAGTGAGCCAAATGGAGTTGTTCTCCCACAAGAACCACTCGGCTGATCCTTCTTCAATATGCCCCTTCACCAACATGCAGTGTTTCCTTGATTGAATTAGCTCTCACACCAATATTTGCGTCTAGAGCCTTTGCATTGAGGGCTATCTGAAAACGGCTGTGGCGCTGAAGTTGCCTGTGAATGTGGAGTTGGTGGCATGTGAAACCCGCATGTGGAGCATTCGTTTGTGTGGGATGCTCTACCAGGTTCATTCCTAGATAATGCACTCAAAGGGCACTAAGCATAGAGTGTGAAAACTGAGTTTCCTTGAGAGCTGCTTGGAAGCCTGATGGTGTGTGAAGTTAGTGAGCCAAATGGTGTTGTTCTCCCACAAGAACCACTCGGCTGATCCTTCTTCAATATGCCCTTCACCAACATGCAGTGTTTCCTTGATTGAATTAGCTCTCACACCAATATTTGCGTCTAGAGCCTTTGCATTGAGGGCTATCTGAAAACGGCTGTGGCGCTGAAGTTGCCTGTGAATGTGGAGTTGGTGGCATGTGAAACCCGCATGTGGAGCATTCGTTTGTGTGGGATGCTCTACCAGGTTCATTTCAGTCCTAGCCATACAAAGGGCACTAAGCATAGAGTGTGAAAACTGAGTTTCCTTGAGAGCTGCTTGGAAGCCTGATGGTGTGTGAAGTTAGTGAGCCAAATGGAGTTGTTCTCCCACAAGAACCACTCGGCTGATCCTTCTTCAATATGCCCTTCACCAACATGCAGTGTTTCCTTGATTGAATTAGCTCTCACACCAATATTTGCGTCTAGAGCCTTTGCATTGAGGGCTATCTGAAAACGGCTGTGGCGCTGAAGTTGCCTGTGAATGTGGAGTTGGTGGCATGTGAAACCCGCATGTGGAGCATTCGTTTCTGTGGGATGCTCTAACCAGGTTCATTCCTAGATAATGCACTCAAAGGGCACTAAGCATAGAGTGTGAAAACTGAGTTTCCTTGAGAGCTGCTTGGAAGCCTGATGGTGTGTGAAGTTAGTGAGCCAAATGGAGTTGTTCTCCCACAAGAACCACTCGGCTGATCCTTCTTCAATATGCCCTTCACCAACATGCAGTGTTTCCTTGATTGAATTAGCTCTCACACCAATATTTGCGTCTAGAGCCTTTGCATTGAGGGCTATCTGAAAACGGCTGTGGCGCTGAAGTTGCCTGTGAATGTGGAGTTGGTGGCATGTGAAACCCTCATGTGGAGCATTCGTTTGTGTGGGATGCTCTACCAGGTTCATTTCAGTCCTAGCCATACAAAGGGCACTAAGCATAGAGTGTGAAAACTGAGTTTCCTTGAGAGCTGCTTGGAAGCCTGATGGTGTGTGAAGTTAGTGAGATAAATGGGAGTTGTTCTCCCACAAGAACCACTCAGCTGATCCTTCTTCAATATGCCCTTCACCAACATGCAGTGTTTCCTTGATTGAATTAGCTCTCACACCAATATTTGCGTCTAGAGCCTTTGCATTGAGGGCTATCTGAAAACGGCTGTGGCGCTGAAGTTGCCTGTGAATGTGGTGTTGGTGGCATGTGAAACCCGCATGTGGAGCATTCGTTTGTGTGGGATGCTGACCCAAGCTTCATTTCAGTCCTAGGTACACAAAGGGCACTAAGCATAGAGTGTGAAAACTGAGTTTCCTTGAGAGCTGCTTGGAAGCCTGATGGTGTGTGAAGTTAGTGAGCCAAATGGAGTTGTTCTTCCACAAGAACCACTCGGCTGATCCTTCTTCAATATGCCCTTCACCAACATGCAGTGTTTCCTTGATTGAATTAGCTCTCACACCAATATTTGCGTCTAGAGCCTTTGCATTGAGGGCTATCTGAAAACGGCTGTGGCGCTGAAGTTGCTGTGAATGTGGAGTTGGTGGCATGTGAAACCCGCATGTGGAGCATTCGTTTGTGTGGGATGCTCTACCAGGTTCATTCCTAGATAATGCACTCAAAGGGCACTAAGCATAGAGTGTGAAAACTGAGTTTCCTTGAGAGCTGCTTGGAAGCCTGATGGTGTGTGAAGTTAGTGAGCCAAATGGAGTTTTTCTCACACAAGAACCACTCGGCTGATCCTTCTTCAATATGCCCTTCACCAACATGCAGTGTTTGCTTGATTGAATTAGCTCTCACACCAATATTTGCGTCTAGAGCCTTTGCATTGAGGGCTATCTGAAAACGGCTGTGGCGCTGAAGTTGCCTGTGAATGTGGAGTTGGTGGCATGTGAAACCCGCATGTGGAGCATTCGTTTCTGTGGGATGCTCTACCAGGTTCATTCCTAGATAATGCACTCAAAGGGCACTAAGCATAGAGTGTGAAAACTGAGTTTCCTTGAGAGCTGCTTGGAAGCCTGATGGTGTGTGAAGTTAGTGAGCCAAATGGAGTTGTTCTCCCACAAGAACCACTCGGCTGATCCTTCTTCAATATGCCCTTCACCAACATGCAGTGTTTCCTTGATTGAATTAGCTCTCACACCAATATTTGCGTCTAGAGCCTTTGCATTGAGGGCTATCTGAAAACGGCTGTGGCGCTGAAGTTGCCTGTGAATGTGGAGTTGGTGGCATGTGAAACCCGCATGTGGAGCATTCGTTTGTGTGGGGATGCTCTACCAGGTTCATTCCTAGATAATGCACTCAAAGGGCACTAAGCATAGAGTGTGAAAACTGAGTTTCCCTTGAGAGCTGCTTGCAAGCCTGATGGTGTGTGAAGTTAGTGAGCCAAATGGAGTTGTTCTCCCACAAGAACCACTCGGCTGATCCTTCTTCAATATGCCCTTCACCAACATGCAGTGTTTCCTTGATTGAATTAGCTCTCACACCAATATTTGCGTCTAGAGCCTTTGCATTGAGGGCTATCTGAAAACGGCTGTGGCGCTGAAGTTGCCTGTGAATGTGGAGTTGGTGGCATGTGAAACCCTCATGTGGAGCATTCGTTTGTGTGGGATGCTCTACCAGGTTCATTTCAGTCCTAGCCATACAAAGGGCACTAAGCATAGAGTGTGAAAACTGAGTTTCCTTGAGAGCTGCTTGGAAGCCTGATGGTGTGTGAAGTTAGTGAGATAAATGGAGTTGTTCTCCCACAAGAACCACTCGGCTGATCCTTCTTCAATATGCCCTTCACCAACATGCAGTGTTTCCTTGATTGAATTAGCTCTCACACCAATATTTGCGTCTAGAGCCTTTGCATTGAGGGCTATCTGAAAACGGCTGTGGCGCTGAAGTTGCCTGTGAATGTGGTGTTGGTGGCATGTGAAACCCGCATGTGGAGCATTCGTTTGTGTGGGATGCTGACCAAGCTTCATTTCAGTCCTAGGTACACAAAGGGCACTAAGCATAGAGTGTGAAAACTGAGTTTCCTTGAGAGCTGCTTGGAAGCCTGATGGTGTGTGAAGTTAGTGAGCCAAATGGAGTTGTTCTTCCACAAGAACCACTCGGCTGATCCTTCTTCAATATGCCCTTCACCAACATGCAGTGTTTCCTTGATTGAATTAGCTCTCACACCAATATTTGCGTCTAGAGCCTTTGCATTGAGGGCTATCTGAAAACGGCTGTGGCGCTGAAGTTGCCTGTGAATGTGGAGTTGGTGGCATGTGAAACCCGCATGTGGAGCATTCGTTTGTGTGGGATGCTCTACCAGGTTCATTCCTAGATAATGCACTCAAAGGGCACTAAGCATAGAGTGTGAAAACTGAGTTTCCTTGAGAGCTGCTTGGAAGCCTGATGGTGTGTGAAGTTAGTGAGCCAAATGGAGTTGTTCTCACACAAGAACCACTCGGCTGATCCTTCTTCAATATGCCCTTCACCAACATGCAGTGTTTGCTTGATTGAATTAGCTCTCACACCAATATTTGCGTCTAGAGCCTTTGCATTGAGGGCTATCTGAAAACGGCTGTGGCGCTGAAGTTGCCTGTGAATGTGGAGTGGTGGCATGTGAAACCCGCATGTGGAGCATTCGTTGTGTGGGATGCTCTACCAGGTTCATTCCTAGATAATGCACTCAAAGGGCACTAAGCATAGAGTGTGAAAACTGAGTTTCCTTGAGAGCTGCTTGGAAGCCTGATGGTGTGTGAAGTTAGTGAGCCAAATGGAGTTGTTCTCCCACAAGAACCACTCGGCTGATCCTTCTTCAATAATGCCCTTCACCAACATGCAGTGTTTCCTTGATTGAATTAGCTCTCACACCAATATTTGCGTCTAGAGCCTTTGCATTGAGGGCTATCTGAAAACGGCTGTGGCGCTGAAGTTGCCTGTGAATGTGGAGTTGGTGGCATGTGAAACCCGCATGTGGAGCATTCGTTTGTGTGGGATGCTCTACCAGGTTCATTCCTAGATAATGCACTCAAAGGGCACTAAGCATAGAGTGTGAAAACTGAGTTTCCTTGAGAGCTGCTTGGAAGCCTGATGGTGTGTGAAGTTAGTGAGCCAAATGGAGTTGTTCTCCCACAAGAACCACTCGGCTGATCCTTCTTCAATATGCCCTTCAACAACATGCAGTGTTTCCTTGATTGAATTAGCTCTCACACCAATATTTGCGTCTAGAGCCTTTGCATTGAGGGCTATCTGAAAACGGCTGTGGCGCTGAAGTTGCCTGTGAATGTGGAGTTGGTGGCATGTGAAACCCGCATGTGGAGCATTCGTTTGTGTGGGATGCTCTACCAGGTTCATTTCAGTCCTAGCCATACAAAGGGCACTAAGCATAGAGTGTGAAAACTGAGTTTCCTTGAGAGCTGCTTGGAAGCCTGATGGTGTGTGAAGTTAGTGAGCCAAATGGAGTTGTTCTCCCACAAGAACCACTCGGCTGATCCTTCTTCAATATGCCCTTCACCAACATGCAGTGTTTCCTTGATTGAATTAGCTCTCACACCAATATTTGCGTCTAGAGCCTTTGCATTGAGGGCTATCTGAAAACGGCTGTGGCGCTGAAGTTGCCTGTGAATGTGGAGTTGGTGGCATGTGAAACCCGCATGTGGAGCATTCGTTTGTGTGGGATGCTCTACCAGGTTCATTCCTAGATAATGCACTCAAAGGGCACTAAGCATAGAGTGTGAAAACTGAGTTTCCTTGAGAGCTGCTTGGAAGCCTGATGGTGTGTGAAGTTAGTGAGCCAAATGGAGTTGTTCTCCCACAAGAACCACTCGGCTGATCCTTCTTCAATATGCCCTTCACCAACATGCAGTGTTTCCTTGATTGAATTAGCTCTCACACCAATATTTGCGTCTAGAGCCTTTGCATTGAGGGCTATCTGAAAACGGCTGTGGCGCTGAAGTTGCCTGTGAATGTGGAGTTGGTGGCATGTGAAACCCCGCATGTGGAGCATTCGTTTCTGTGGGATGCTCTACCAGGTTCATTCCTAGATAATGCACTCAAAGGGCACTAAGCATAGAGTGTGAAAACTGAGTTTCCTTGAGAGCTGCTTGGAAGCCTGATGGTGTGTGAAGTTAGTGAGCCAAATGGAGTTGTTCTCCCACAAGAACCACTCGGCTGATCCATCTTCAATATGCCCTTCACCAACATTGCAGTGTTTCCTTGATTGAATTAGCTCTCACACCAATATTTGCGTCTAGAGCCTTTGCATTGAGGGCTATCTGAAAACGGCTGTGGCGCTGAAGTTGCCTGTGAATGTGGAGTTGGTGGCATGTGAAACCCGCATGTGGAGCATTCGTTTGTGTGGGATGCTCTACCAGGTTCATTTCAGTCCTAGCCATACAAAGGGCACTAAGCATAGAGTGTGAAAACTGAGTTTCCTTGAGAGCTGCTTGGAAGCCTGATGGTGTGTGAAGTTAGTGAGCACAAATGGAGTTGTTTTCCCACAAGAACCACTCGGCTGATCCTGCTTCAATATGCCCTTCACCAACATGCAGTGTTTCCTTGATTGAATTAGCTCTCACACCAATATTTGCGTCTAGAGCCTTTGCATTGAGGGCTATCTGAAAATGGCTGTGGCGCTGAAGTTGCCTGTGAATGTGGAGTTGGTGGCATGTGAAACCCGCATGTGGAGCATTCGTTTGTGTGGGATGCTCTACCAGGTTCATTTCAGTCCTAGCCATACAAAGGGCACTAAGCATAGAGTGTGAAAACTGAGTTTCCTTGAGAGCTGCTTGCAAGCCTGATGGTGTGTGAAGTTAGTGAGCCAAATGGAGTTGTTCTCCCACAAGAACCACTCGGCTGATCCTTCTTCAATATGCCCTTCACCAACATGCAGTGTTTCCTTGATTGAATTAGCTCTCACACCAATATTTGCGTCTAGAGCCTTTGCATTGAGGGCTATCTGAAAACAGCTGTGGCGCTGAAGTTGCCTGTGAATGTGGAGTTGGTGGCATGTGAAACCCGCATGTGGAGCATTCGTTTGTGTGGGATGCTCTACCAGGTTCATTTCAGTCCTAGCCATACAAAGGGCACTAAGCATAGAGTGTGAAAACTGAGTTTCCTTGAGGAGCTGCTTGGAAGCCTGATGGTGTGTGAAGTTAGTGAGCCAAATGGAGTTGTTCTCCACAAGAACCACTCGGCTGATCCTTCTTCAATATGCCCTTCACCAACATGCAGTGTTTGCTTGATTGAATTAGCTCTCACACCAATATTTGCGTCTAGAGCCTTTGCATGAGGGCTATCTGAAAACGGCTGTGGCGCTGAAGTTGCCTGTGAATGTGGAGTTGGTGGCATGTGAAACCCGCATGTGGAGCATTCGTTTCTGTGGGATGCTCTACCAGGTTCATTCCTAGATAATGCACTCAAAGGGCACTAAGCATAGAGTGTGAAAACTGAGTTTCCTTGAGAGCTGCTTGGAAGCCTGATGGTGTGTGAAGTTAGTGAGCCAAATGGAGGTGTTCTCCCACAAGAACCACTCGGCTGATCCTTCTTCAATATGCCCTTC
>NW_026698569.1:0-38407 GCF_030435755.1 Ochotona princeps
ATATTGGTGTGAGAGCTAATTCAATCAAGGAAACACTGCATGTTGGTGAAGGGCATATTGAAGAAGGATCAGCCGAGTGGTTCTTGTGGGAGAACAACTCCATTTGGCTCACTAACTTCACACACCATCAGGCTTCCAAGCAGCTCTCAAGGAAACTCAGTTTTCACACTCTATGCTTAGTGCCCTTTGAGTGCATTATCTAGGAATGAACCTGGTAGAGCATCCCACACAAACGAATGCTCCACATGCGGGTTTCACATGCCACCAACTCCACATTCACAGGCAACTTCAGCGCCACAGCCGTTTTCAGATAGCCCTCAATGCAAAGGCTCTAGACGCAAATATTGGTTGTGAGAGCTAATTCAATCAAGGAAACACTGCATGTTGGTGAAGGGCATATTGAAGAAGGATCAGCCGAGTGGTTCTTGTGGGAGAACAACTCCATTTGGCTCACTAACTTCACACACCATCAGGCTTCCAAGCAGCTCTCAAGGAAACTCAGTTTTCACACTCTATTTTTAGTGCCCTTTGAGTGCATTATCTAGGAATGAACCTGGTAGAGCATCCCACACAAACGAATGCTCCACATGCGGGTTTCACATGCCACCAACTCCACATTCACAGGCAACTTCAGCGCCACAGCCGTTTTCAGATAGCCCTCAATGCAAAGGCTCTAGACGCAAATATTGGTGTGAGAGCTAATTCAATCAAGGAAACACTGCATGTTGGTGAAGGGCATATTGAAGAAGGATCAGCCGAGTGGTTCTTGTGGGAGAACAACTCCATTTGGCTCACTAACTTCACACACCATCAGGCTTCCAAGCAGCTCTCAAGGAAACTCAGTTTTCACACTCTATGCTTAGTGCCCTTTGAGTGCATTATCTAGGAATGAACCTGGTAGAACATCCCACACAAACGAATGCTCCACATGCGGGTTTCACATGCCACCAACTCCACATTCACAGGCAACTTCAGCGCCACAGCCGTTTTCAGATAGCCCTCAATGCAAAGGCTCTAGACGCAAATATTGGTGTGAGAGCTAATTCAATCAAGGAAACACTGCATGTTGGTGAATGGCATATTGAAGAAGGATCAGCCGAGTGGTTCTTGTGGGAGGAACAACTCCATTTGGCTCACTAACTTCACACACCATCAGGCTTCCAAGCAGCTCTCAAGGAAACTCAGTTTTCACACTCTATGCTTAGTGCCCTATGAGTGCATTATCTAGGAATGAACCTGGTAGAGCATCCCACACAAACGAATGCTCCACATGCGGGTTTCACATGCCACCAACTCCACATTCACAGGCAACTTCAGCGCCACAGCCGTTTTCAGATAGCCCTCAATGCAAAGGCTCTAGACGCAAATATTGGTGTGAGAGCTGAATTCAATCAAGGAAACACTGCATGTTGGTGAATGGCATATTGAAGAAGGATCAGCCGAGTGGTTCTTGTGGGAGAACAACTCCATTTGGCTCACTAACTTCACACACCATCAGGCT
Source organism: Ochotona princeps (assembly GCF_030435755.1). NCBI lineage: Eukaryota > Metazoa > Chordata > Mammalia > Lagomorpha > Ochotonidae > Ochotona > Ochotona princeps. The sequence goes on from NW_026698569.1 coordinate 1,502, forward strand.
TCCAAGCAGCTCTCAAGGAAACTCAGTTTTCACACTCTATGCTTAGTGCCCTATGAGTGCATTATCTAGGAATGAACCTGGTAGAGCATCCCACACAAACGAATGCTCCACATGCAGGTTTCACATGCCCACCAACTCCACATTCACAGGCAACTTCAGCGCCACAGCCATTTTCTGATAGCCCTCAATGCAAAGGCTCTAGACGCAAATATTGGTGTGAGAGCTAATTCAATCAAGGAAACACTGCATGTTGGTGAAGGGCATATTGAAGAAGGATCAGCCGAGTGGTTCTTGTGGGAGAACAACTCCATTTGGCTCACTAACTTCACACACCATCAGGCTTCCAAGCAGCTCTCAAGGAAACTCAGTTTTCACACTCTATGCTTAGTGCCCTTTGTATGGCTAGGACTGAAATGAACCTGGTAGAGCATCCCACACAAACGAATGCTCCACATGCGGGTTTCACATGCCACCAACTCCACATTCACAGGCAACTTCAGCGCCACAGCCGTTTTCAGATAGCCCTCAATGCAAAGGCTCTAGACGCAAATATTGGTGTGAGAGCTAATTCAATCAAGGAAACACTGCATGTTGGTGAAGGGCATATTGAAGAAGGATCAGCCGAGTGGTTCTTGTGGGGAGAACAACTCCATTTGGCTCACTAACTTCACACACCATCAGGCTTCCAAGCAGCTCTCAAGGAAACTCAGTTTTCACACTCTATGCTTAGTGCCCTTTGAGTGCATTATCTAGGAATGAACCTGGTAGAGCATCCCCACACAAACGAATGCTCCACATGCGGGTTTCACATGCCACCGACTCCACATTCACAGGCAACTTCAGCGCCACAGCCGTTTTCAGATAGCCCTCAATGCAAAGGCTCTAGACGCAAATATTGGTGTGAGAGCTAATTCAATCAAGGAAACACTGCATGTTGGTGAAGGGCATATTGAAGAAGGATCAGCCGAGTGGTTCTTGTGGGAGAACAACTCCATTTGGCTCACTAACTTCACACACCATCAGGCTTCCAAGCAGCTCTCAAGGAAACTCAGTTTTCACACTCTATGCTTAGTGCCCTTTGAGTGCATTATCTAGGAATGAACCTGGTAGAGCATCCCACACAAACGAATGCTCCACATGCGGGTTTCACATGCCACCAACTCCACATTCACAGGCAACTTCAGCGCCACAGCCGTTTTCAGATAGCCCTCAATGCAAAGGCTCTAGACGCAAATATTGGTGTGAGAGCTAATTCAATCAAGGAAACACTGCATGTTGGTGAAGGGCATATTGAAGAAGGATCAGCCGAGTGGTTCTTGTGGGAGAACAACTCCATTTGGCTCACTAACTTCACACACCATCAGGCTTCCAAGCAGCTCTCAAGGAAACTCAGTTTTCACACTCTATGCTTAGTGCCCTTTGAGTGCATTATCTAGGAATGAACCTGGTAGAGCATCCCACACAAACGAATGCTCCACATGCGGGTTTCACATGCCACCAACTCCACATTCACAGGCAACTTCAGCGCCACAGCCGTTTTCAGATAGCCCTCAATGCAAAGGCTCTAGACGCAAATATTGGTGTGAGAGCTAATTCAATCAAGGAAACACTGCATGTTGGTGAAGGGCATATTGAAGAAGGATCAGCCGAGTGGTTCTTGTGGGAGAACAACTCCATTTGGCTCACTAACTTCACACACCATCAGGCTTCCAAGCAGCTCTCAAGGAAACTCAGTTTTCACACTCTATGCTTAGTGCCCTTTGTATGGCTAGGACTGAAATGAACCTGGTAGAGCATCCCACACAAACGAATGCTCCACATGCGGGTTTCACATGCCACCAACTCCACATTCACAGGCAACTTCAGCGCCACAGCCGTTTTCAGATAGCCCTCAATGCAAAGGCTCTAGACGCAAATATTGGTGTGAGAGCTAATTCAATCAAGGAAACACTGCATGTTGGTGAAGGGCATATTGAAGAAGGATCAGCCGAGTGGTTCTTGTGGGAGAACAGCTCCATTTGGCTCACTAACTTCACACACCATCAGGCTTCCAAGCAGCTCTCAAGGAAACTCAGTTTTCACACTCTATGCTTAGTGCCCTTTGAGTGCATTATCTAGGAATGAACCTGGTAGAGCATCCCACACAAACGAATGCTCCACATGCGGGTTTCACATGCCACCAACTCCACATTCACAGGCAACTTCAGCGCCACAGCCATTTTCAGATAGCCCTCAATGCAAAGGCTCTAGACGCAAATATTGGTGTGAGAGCTAATTCAATCAAGGAAACACTGCATGTTGGTGAAGGGCATATTGAAGAAGGATCAGCCGAGTGGTTCTTGTGGGAGAACAACTCCATTTGGCTCACTAACTTCACACACCATCAGGCTTCCAAGCAGCTCTCAAGGAACTCAGTTTTCACACTCTATGCTTAGTGCCCTTTGAGTGCATTATCTAGGAATGAACCTGGTAGAGCATCCCACACAAACGAATGCTCCACATGCGGGTTTATCACATGCCACCAACTCCACATTCACAGGCAACTTCAGCGCCACAGCCGTTTTCAGATAGCCCTCAATGCAAAGGCTCTAGACGCAAATATTGGTGTGAGAGCTAATTCAATCAAGGAAACACTGCATGTTGGTGAAGGGCATATTGAAGAAGGATCAGCCGAGTGGTTCTTGTGGGAGAACAACTCCATTTGGCTCACTAACTTCACACACCATCAGGCTTCCAAGCAGCTCTCAAGGAAACTCAGTTTTCACACTCTATGCTTAGTGCCCTTTGAGTGCATTATCTAGGAATGAACCTGGTAGAGCATCCCACACAAACGAATGCTCCACATGCGGGTTTCACATGCCACCAACTCCACATTCACAGGCAACTTCAGCGCCACAGCCGTTTTCAGATAGCCCTCAATGCAAAGGCTCTAGACGCAAATATTGGTGTGAGAGCTAATTCAATCAAGGAAACACTGCATGTTGGTGAAGGGCATATTGAAGAAGGATCAGCCGAGTGGTTCTTGTGGGAGAACAACTCCATTTGGCTCACTAACTTCACACACCATCAGGCTTCCAAGCAGCTCTCAAGGAAACTCAGTTTTCACACTCTATGCTTAGTGCCCTTTGAGTGCATTATCTAGGAATGAACCTGGTAGAGCATCCCACACAAACGAATGCTCCACATGCGGGTTTCACATGCCACCAACTCCACATTCACAGGCAACTTCAGCGCCACAGCCGTTTTCAGATAGCCCTCAATGCAAAGGCTCTAGACGCAAATATTGGTGTGAGAGCTAATTCAATCAAGGAAACACTGCATGTTGGTGAAGGGCATATTGAAGAAGGATCAGCCGAGTGGTTCTTGTGGGAGAACAACTCCATTTGGCCTCACTAACTTCACACACCATCAGGCTTCCAAGCAGCTCTCAAGGAAACTCAGTTTTCACACTCTATGCTTAGTGTCCTTTGTATGGCTAGGACTGAAATGAACCTGGTAGAGCATTCCACACAAACGATTGCTCCACATGCGGGGTTTCACATGCCACCAACTCCACATTCACAGGCAACTTCAGCGCCACAGCCGTTTTCAGATAGCCCTCAATGCAAAGGCTCTAGACGCAAATATTGGTGTGAGAGCTAATTCAATCAAGGAAACACTGCATGTTGGTGAAGGGCATATTGAAGAAGGATCAGCCGAGTGGTTCTTGTGGGAGAACAACTCCATTTGGCTCACTAACTTCACACACCATCAGGCTTCCAAGCAGCTCTCAAGGAAACTCAGTTTTCACACTCTATTTTTAGTGCCCTTTGAGTGCATTATCTAGGAATGAACCTGGTAGAGCATCCCACACAAACGAATGCTCCACATGCGGGTTTCACATGCCACCAACTCCACATTCACAGGCAACTTCAGCGCCACAGCCGTTTTCAGATAGCCCTCAATGCAAAGGCTCTAGACGCAAATATTGGTGTGAGAGCTAATTCAATCAAGGAAACACTGCATGTTGGTGAAGGGCATATTGAAGAAGGATCAGCCGAGTGGTTCTTGTGGGAGAACAACTCCATTTGGCTCACTAACTTCACACACCATCAGGCTTCCAAGCAGCTCTCAAGGAAACTCAGTTTACACACTCTATGCTTAGTGCTCTTTGTGTGCCTAGCACTGAAATGAAGCTTGGTCAGCATCCCACACAAACGAATGCTCCACATGCGGGTTTCACATGCCACCAACTCCACATTCACAGGCAACTTCAGCGCCACAGCCGTTTTCAGATAGCCCTCAATGCAAAGGCTCTAGACGCAAATATTGGTGTGAGAGCTAATTCAATCAAGGAAACACTGCATGTTGGTGAAGGGCATATTGAAGAAGGATCAGCCGAGTGGTTCTTGTGGGAGAACAACTCCATTTGGCTCACTAACTTCACACACCATCAGGCTTCCAAGCAGCTCTCAAGGAAACTCAGTTTTCACACTCTATGCTTAGTGCCCTTTGAGTGCATTATCTAGGAATGAACCTGGTAGAGCATCCCACACAAACGAATGCTCCACATGCGGGTTTCACATGCCACCGACTCCACATTCACAGGCAACTTCAGCGCCACAGCCGTTTTCAGATAGCCCTCAATGCAAAGGCTCTAGACGCAAATATTGGTGTGAGAGCTAATTCAATCAAGGAAACACTGCATGTTGGTGAAGGGCATATTGAAGAAGGATCAGCCGAGTGGTTCTTGTGGGGAGAACAACTCCATTTGGCTCACTAACTTCACACACCATCAGGCTTCCAAGCAGCTCTCAAGGAAACTCAGTTTTCACACTCTATGCTTAGTGCCCTTTGAGTGCATTATCTAGGAATGAACCTGGTAGAGCATCCCACACAAACGAATGCTCCACATGCGGGTTTCACATGCCACCAACTCCACATTCACAGGCAACTTCAGCGCCACAGCCGTTTTCAGATAGCCCTCAATGCAAAGGCTCTAGACGCAAATATTGGTGTGAGAGCTAATTCAATCAAGGAAACACTGCATGTTGGTGAAGGGCATATTGAAGAAGGATCAGCCGAGTGGTTCTTGTGGGAGAACAACTCCATTTGGCTCACTAACTTCACACACCATCAGGCTTCCAAGCAGCTCTCAAGGAAACTCAGTTTTCACACTCTATGCTTAGTGCCCTTTGAGTGCATTATCTAGGAATGAACCTGGTAGAGCATCCCACACAAACGAATGCTCCACATGCGGGTTTCACATGCCACCAACTCCACATTCACAGGCAACTTCAGCGCCACAGCCGTTTTCAGATAGCCCTCAATGCAAAGGCTCTAGACGCAAATATTGGTGTGAGAGCTAATTCAATCAAGGAAACACTGCATGTTGGTGAAGGGCATATTGAAGAAGGATCAGCCGAGTGGTTCTTGTGGGAGAACAACTCCATTTGGCTCACTAACTTCACACACCATCAGGCTTCCAAGCAGCTCTCAAGGAAACTCAGTTTTCACACTCTATGCTTAGTGTCCTTTGTATGGCTAGGACTGAAATGAACCTGGTAGAGCATTCCACACAAACGATTGCTCCACATGCGGGTTTCACATGCCACCAACTCCACATTCACAGGCAACTTCAGCGCCACAGCCGTTTTCAGATAGCCCTCAATGCAAAGGCTCTAGACGCAAATATTGGTGTGAGAGCTAATTCAATCAAGGAAACACTGCATGTTGGTGAAGGGCATATTGAAGAAGGATCAGCCGAGTGGTTCTTGTGGGAGAACAACTCCATTTGGCTCACTAACTTCACACACCATCAGGCTTCAAAGCAGCTCTCAAGGAAACTCAGTTTTCACACTCTATGCTTAGTGCCCTTTGAGTGCATTATCTAGGAATGAACCTGGTAGAGCATCCCACACAAACGAATGCTCCACATGCGGGTTTCACATGCCACCAACTCCACATTCACAGGCAACTTCAGCGCCACAGCCGTTTTCAGATAGCCCTCAATGCAAAGGCTCTAGACGCAAATATTGGTGTGAGAGCTAATTCAATCAAGGAAACACTGCATGTTGGTGAAGGGCATATTGAAGAAGGATCAGCCGAGTGGTTCTTGTGGGAGAACAACTCCATTTGGCTCACTAACTTCACACACCATCAGGCTTCCAAGCAGCTCTCAAGGAAACTCAGTTTACACACTCTATGCTTAGTGCTCCTTTGTGTGCCTAGCACTGAAATGAAGCTTGGTCAGCATCCCACACAAACGAATGCTCCACATGCGGGTTTCACATGCCACCAACTCCACATTCACAGGCAACTTCAGCGCCACAGCCGTTTTCAGATAGCCCTCAATGCAAAGGCTCTAGACACAAATATTGGTGTGAGAGCTAATTCAATCAAGGAAACACTGCATGTTGGTGAAGGGCACATTGAAGAAGGATCAGCCGAGTGGTTCTTGTGGGAGAACAACTCCATTTGGCTCACTAACTTCCACACACCATCAGGCTTCCAAGCAGCTCTCAAGGAAACTCAGTTTTCACACTCTATGTTTAGTGCCATTTGAGTGTATTATCTAGGAAGGAACCTGGTAGAGCATCCCACACAAACGAATGCTCCACATGCGGGTTTCACATGCCACCAACTCCACATTCACAGGCAACTTCAGCGCCACAGCCGTTTTCAGATAGCCCTCAATGCAAAGGCTCTAGACGCAAATATTGGTGTGAGAGCTAATTCAATCAAGGAAACACTGCATGTTGGTGAAGGGCATATTGAAGAAGGATCAGCCGAGTGGTTCTTGTGGGAGAACAACTCCATTTGGCTCACTAACTTCACACACCATCAGGCTTCCAAGCAGCTCTCAAGGGAAACTCAGTTTTCACACTCTATGCTTAGTGCCCTTTGAGTGCATTATCTAGGAATGAACCTGGTAGAGCATCCCACACAAACGAATGCTCCACATGCGGGGTTTCACATGCCACCAACTCCACATTCACAGGCAACTTCAGCGCCACAGCCGTTTTCAGATATCCCTCAATGCAAAGGCTCTAGACGCAAACATTGGTGTGAGAGCTAATTCAATCAAGGAAACACTGCATGTTGGTGAAGGGCATATTGAAGAAGGATCAGCCGAGTGGTTCTTGTGGGAGAACAACTCCATTTGGCTCACTAACTTCACACACCATCAGGCTTCCAAGCAGCTCTCAAGGAAACTCAGTTTTCACACTCTATGCTTAGTGCCCTTTGAGTGCATTATCTAGGAATGAACCTGGTAGAGCATCCCACACAAACGAATGCTCCACATGCGGGTTTCACATGCCACCAACTCCACATTCACAGGCAACTTCAGCGCCACAGCCGTTTTCAGATAGCCCTCAATGCAAAGGCTCTAGACGCAAATATTGGTGTGAGAGCTAATTCAATCAAGGAAACACTGCATGTTGGTGAAGGGCATATTGAAGAAGGATCAGCCGAGTGGTTCTTGTGGGAGAACAACTCCATTTGGCTCACTAACTTCACACACCATCAGGCTTCCAAGCAGCTCTCAAGGAAACTCAGTTTTCACACTCTATGCTTAGTGCCCTTTGTATGGCTAGGACTGAAATGAACCTGGTAGAGCATCCCACACAAACGAATGCTCCACATGCGGGTTTCACATGCCACCAACTCCACATTCACAGGCAACTTCAGCGCCACAGCCGTTTTCAGATAGCCCTCAATGCAAAGGCTCTAGACGCAAATATTGGTGTGAGAGCTAATTCAATCAAGGAAACACTGCATGTTGGTGAAGGGCATATTGAAGAAGGATCAGCCGAGTGGTTCTTGTGGGAGAACAACTCCATTTGGCTCACTAACTTCACACACCATCAGGCTTCCAAGCAGCTCTCAAGGAAACTCAGTTTTCACACTCTATGCTTAGTGCCCTTTGAGTGCATTATCTAGGAATGAACCTGGTAGAGCATCCCACACAAACGAATGCTCCACATGCGGGTTTCACATGCCACCAACTCCACATTCACAGGCAACTTCAGCGCCACAGCCATTTTCAGATAGCCCTCAATGCAAAGGCTCTAGACGCAAATATTGGTGTGAGAGCTAATTCAATCAAGGAAACACTGCATGTTGGTGAAGGGCATATTGAAGAAGGATCAGCCGAGTGGTTCTTGTGGGAGAACAACTCCATTTGGCTCACTAACTTCACACACCATCAGGCTTCCAAGCAGCTCTCAAGGAAACTCAGTTTTCACACTCTATGCTTAGTGCCCTTTGAGTGCATTATCTAGGAATGAACCTGGTAGAGCATCCCACACAAACGAATGCTCCACATGCGGGTTTCACATGCCACCGACTCCACATTCACAGGCAACTTCAGCGCCACAGCCGTTTTCAGATAGCCCTCAATGCAAAGGCTCTAGACGCAAATATTGGTGTGAGAGCTAATTCAATCAAGGAAACACTGCATGTTGGTGAAGGGCATATTGAAGAAGGATCAGCCGAGTGGTTCTTGTGGGAGAACAACTCCATTTGGCTCACTAACTTCACACACCATCAGGCTTCCAAGCAGCTCTCAAGGAAACTCAGTTTTCACACTCTATGCTTAGTGCCCTTTGAGTGCATTATCTAGGAATGAACCTGGTAGAGCATCCCACACAAACGAATGCTCCACATGCGGGTTTCACATGCCACCAACTCCACATTCACAGGCAAATTCAGCGCCACAGCCGTTTTCAGATAGCCCTCAATGCAAAGGCTCTAGACGCAAATATTGGTGTGTGAGAGCTAATTCAATCAAGGAAACACTGCATGTTGGTGAAGGGCATATTGAAGAAGGATCAGCCGAGTGGTTCTTGTGGGAGAACAACTCCATTTGGCTCACTAACTTCACACACCATCAGGCTTCCAAGCAGCTCTCAAGGAAACTCAGTTTTCACACTCTATGCTTAGTGCCCTTTGAGTGCATTATCTAGGAATGAACCTGGTAGAGCATCCCCACACAAACGAATGCTCCACATGCGGGTTTCACATGCCACCAACTCCACATTCACAGGCAACTTCAGCGCCACAGCCGTTTTCAGATAGCCCTCAATGCAAAGGCTCTAGACGCAAATATTGGTGTGAGAGCTAATTCAATCAAGGAAACACTGCATGTTGGTGAAGGGGCATATTGAAGAAGGATCAGCCGAGTGGTTCTTGTGGGAGAACAACTCCATTTGGCTCACTAACTTCACACACCATCAGGCTTCCAAGCAGCTCTCAAGGAAACTCAGTTTTCACACTCTATGCTTAGTGCCCTTTGAGTGCATTATCTAGGAATGAACCTGGTAGAGCATCCCCAACACAAACGAATGCTCCACATGCGGGTTTCACATGCCACCAACTCCACATTCACAGGCAACTTCAGCGCCACAGCCGTTTTCAGATAGCCCTCAATGCAAAGGCTCTAGACGCAAATATTGGTGTGAGAGCTAATTCAATCAAGGAAACACTGCATGTTGGTGAAGGGCATATTGAAGAAGGATCAGCCGAGTGGTTCTTGTCGGGAGAACAACTCCATTTGGCTCACTAACTTCACACACCATCAGGCTTCCAAGCAGCTCTCAAGGAAACTCAGTTTACACACTCTATGCTTAGTGCTCTTTGTGTGCCTAGCACTGAAATGAAGCTTGGTCAGCATCCCACACAAACGAATGCTCCACATGCGGGTTTCACATGCCACCAACTCCACATTCACAGGCAACTTCAGCGCCACAGCCGTTTTCAGATAGCCCTCAATGCAAAGGCTCTAGACACAAATATTGGTGTGAGAGCTAATTCAATCAAGGAAACACTGCATGTTGGTGAAGGGCACATTGAAGAAGGATCAGCCGAGTGGTTCTTGTGGGAGAACAACTCCATTTGGCTCACTAACTTCACACACCATCAGGCTTCCAAGCAGCTCTCAAGGAAACTCAGTTTTCACACTCTATGTTTAGTGCCATTTGAGTGTATTATCTAGGAAGGAACCTGGTAGAGCATCCCACACAAACGAATGCTCCACATGCGGGTTTCACATGCCACCAACTCCACATTCACAGGCAACTTCAGCGCCACAGCCGTTTTCAGATAGCCCTCAATGCAAAGGCTCTAGACGCAAATATTGGTGTGAGAGCTAATTCAATCAAGGAAACACTGCATGTTGGTGAAGGGCATATTGAAGAAGGATCAGCCGAGTGGTTCTTGTGGGAGAACAACTCCATTTGGCTCACTAACTTCACACACCATCAGGCTTCCAAGCAGCTCTCAAGGAAACTCAGTTTTCACACTCTATGCTTAGTGCCCTTTGAGTGCATTATCTAGGAATGAACCTGGTAGAGCATCCCCACACAAACGAATGCTCCACATGCGGGTTTCACATGCCACCAACTCCACATTCACAGGCAACTTCAGCGCCACAGCCGTTTTCAGATAGCCCTCAATGCAAAGGCTCTAGACGCAAACATTGGTGTGAGAGCTAATTCAATCAAGGAAACACTGCATGTTGGTGAAGGGCATATTGAAGAAGGATCAGCCGAGTGGTTCTTGTGGGAGAACAACTCCATTTGGCTCACTAACTTCACACACCATCAGGCTTCCAAGCAGCTCTCAAGGAAACTCAGTTTTCACACTCTATGCTTAGTGCACTTTGTATGGCTAGTACTGAAATGAACCTGGTAGTGCATCCCACACAAACGAATGCTCCACATGCGGGTTTCACATGCCACCAACTCCACATTCACAGGCAACTTCAGCGCCACAGCCGTTTTCAGATAGCCCTCAATGCAAAGGCTCTAGACGCAAATATTGGTCGTGAGAGCTAATTCAATCAAGGAAACACTGCATGTTGGTGAAGGGCATATTGAAGAAGGATCAGCCGAGTGGTTCTTGTGGGAGAACAACTCCATTTGGCTCACTAACTTCACCCACCATCAGGCTTCCAAGCAGCTCTCAAGGAAACTCAGTTTTCACACTCTATGTTTAGTGCCCTTTGAGTGCATTATCTAGGAATGAACCTGGTAGAGCATCCCACACAAACGAATGCTCCACATGCGGGTTTCACATGCCACCAACTCCACATTCACAGGCAACTTCAGCGCCACAGCCGTTTTCAAATAGCCCTCAATGCAAAGGCTCTAGACGTAAATATTGGTCGTGAGAAACACTGCATGTTGGTGAAGGGCATATTGAAGAAGGATCAGCCGAGTGGTTCTTGTGGGAGAACAACTCCATTTGGCTCCACTAACTTCACACACCATCAGGCTTCCAAGCAGCTCTCAAGGGAAACTCAGTTTTCACACTCTATGCTTAGTGCTCTTTGTGTGCCTAGCACTGAAATGAATCTTGGTCAGCATCCCACACAAACGATTGCTCCACATGCGGGTTTCACATGCCACCAACTCCACATTCACAGGCAACTTCAGCGCCACAGCCGTTTTCAGATAGCCCTCAATGCAAAGGCTCTAGACGCAAATATTGGTGTGAGAGCTAATTCAATCAAGGAAACACTGCATGTTGGTGAAGGGCATATTGAAGAAGGATCAGCCGAGTGGTTCTTGTGGGAGAACAACTCATTTGGCTCACTAACTTCACACACCATCAGGCTTCCAAGCAGCTCTCAAGGAAACTCAGTTTTCACACTCTATGCTTAGTGCCCTTTGAGTGCATTATCTAGAAATGAACCTGGTAGGAGCATCCCACACAAACGAATGCTCCACATGCGGGGTTTCACATGCCACCAACTCCACATTCACAGGCAACTTCAGCGCCACAGCCGTTTTCAGATAGCCCTCAATGCAAAGGCTCTAGACGCAAATATTGGTGTGAGAGCTAATTCAATCAAGGAAACACTGCATGTTGGTGAAGGGCACATTGAAGAAGGATCAGCCGAGTGGTTCTTGTGGGAGAACAACTCCATTTGGCTCACTAACTTCACACACCATCAGGCTTCCAAGCAGCTCTCAAGGAAACTCAGTTTTCACACTCTATGTTTTAGTGCCCTTTGAGTGCATTATCTAGGAATGAACCTGGTAGAGCATCCCACACAAACGAATGCTCCACATGCGGGTTTCACATGCCACCAACTCCACATTCACAGGCAACTTCAGCGCCACAGCCGTTTTCAGATAGCCCTCAATGCAAAGGCTCTAGACGCAAATATTGGTGTGAGAGCTAATTCAATCAAGGAAACACTGCATGTTGGTGAAGGGCATATTGAAGAAGGATCAGCCGAGTGGTTCTTGTGGGAGAACAACTCCATTTGGCTCACTAACTTCACACACCATCAGGCTTCCAAGCAGCTCTCAAGGAAACTCAGTTTTCACACTCTATGCTTAGTGCCCTTTGAGTGCATTATCTAGGAATGAACCTGGTAGAGCATCCCACACAAACGAATGCTCCACATGCGGGTTTCACATGCCACCAACTCCACATTCACAGGCAACTTCAGCGCCACAGCCGTTTTCAGATAGCCCTCAATGCAAAGGCTCTAGACGCAAATATTGGTGTGAGAGCTAATTCAATCAAGGAAACACTGCATGTTGGTGAAGGGCATATTGAAGAAGGATCAGCCGAGTGGTTCTTGTGGGAGAACAACTCCATTTGGCTCACTAACTTCACCCACCATCAGGCTTCCAAGCAGCTCTCAAGGAAACTCAGTTTTCACACTCTATGTTTAGTGCCCTTTGAGTGCATTATCTAGGAATGAACCTGGTAGAGCATCCCACACAAACGAATGCTCCACATGCGGGTTTCACATGCCACCAACTCCACATTCACAGGCAACTTCAGCGCCACAGCCGTTTTCAGATAGCCCTCAATGCAAAGGCTCTAGACGTAAATATTGGTGTGAGAAACACTGCATGTTGGTGAAGGGCATATTGAAGAAGGATCAGCCGAGTGGTTCTTGTGGGAGAACAACTCCATTTGGCTCACTAACCTCACACACCATCAGGCTTCAAAGCAGCTCTCAAGGAAACTCAGTTTTCACACTCTATGCTTAGTGCCCTTTGTATGGCTAGGACTGAAATGAACCTGGTAGAGCATTCCACACAAACGAATGCTCCACATGCGGGTTTCACATGCCACCAACTCCACATTCACAGGCAACTTCAGCGCCACAGCCGTTTTCAGATAGCCCTCAATGCAAAGGCTCTAGACGCAAATATTGGTGTCGAGAGCTAATTCAATCAAGGAAGCACTGCATGTTGGTGAAGGGCATATTGAAGAAGGATCAGCCGAGTGGTTCTTGTGAGAGAACAACTCCATTTGGCTCCCTAACTTCACACACCATCAGGCTTCCAAGCAGCTCTCAAGGAAACTCAGTTTTCACACTCTATGCTTAGTGCTCTTTGTGTGCTTAGCGGAAGCTTGGTCAGCATCCCACACAAACGAATGCTCCACATGCGGGTTTCACATGCCACCAACTCCACATTCACAGGCAACTTCAGCGCCACAGCCGTTTTCAGATAACCCTCAATGCAAAGGCTCTAGACGCAAATATTGGTGTGAGAGTTAATTCAATCAAGGAAACACTGCATGTTGGTGAAGAGCATATTGAAGAAGGATCAGCTGAGTGGTTCTTGTGGGAGAACAACTCCATTTGGCTCACTAACTTCACACACCATCAGGCTTCCAAGCAGCTCTCAAGGAAACTCAGTTTTCACACTCTATGTTTAGTGCCCTTTGAGTGCATTATCTAGGAATGAACCTGGTAGAGCATCCCACACAAACGAATGCTCCACATGCGGGTTTCACATGCCACCAACTCCACATTCACAGGCAACTTCAGCGCCACAGCCGTTTTCAGATAGCCCTCAATGCAAAGGCTCTAGACGCAAATATTGGTGTGAGAGCTAATTCAATCAAGGAAACACTGCATGTTGGTGAAGGGCATATTGAAGAAGGATCAGCCGAGTGGTTCTTGTGGGAGAACAACTCCATTTGGCTCACTAACTTCACACACCATCAGGCTTCCAAGCAGCTCTCAAGGAAACTCAGTTTTCACATTCTTTGCTTAGTGCCCTTTGAGTGCATTATCTAGGAATGAACCTGGTAGAGCATCCCACACAAACGAATGCTCCACATGCGGGTTTCACATGCCACCAACTCCACATTCACAGGCAACTTCAGCGCCACAGCCGTTTTCAGATAGCCCTCAATGCAAAGGCTCTAGACGCAAATATTGGTGTGAGAGCTAATTCAATCAAGGAAACACTGCATGTTGGTGAAGGGCATATTGAAGAAGGATCAGCCGAGTGGTTCTTGTGGGAGAACAACTCCATTTGGCTCACTAACTTCACACACCATCAGGCTTCCAAGCAGCTCTCAAGGAAACTCAGTTTTCACACTCTATGCTTAGTGCTCTTTGTGTGCCTAGGACTGAAATGAAGCTTGGTAGAGCATCCCACACAAACGAATGCTCCACATGCGGGTTTCACATGCCACCAACTCCACATTCACAGGTCACTTCAGCACCACAGCCGTTTTCAGATAGCCCTCAATGCAAAGGCTCTAGACGCAAATATTGGTGTGAGAGCTAATTCAATCAAGGAAACACTGCATGTTGGTGAAGGGCATATTGAAGAAGGATCAGCCGAGTGGTTCTTGTGGGAGAACAACTCCATTTGGCTCACTAACTTCACACACCATCAGGCTTCCAAGCAGCTCTCAAGGAAACTCAGTTTTCACACTCTATGTTTAGTGCCCTTTGAGTGCATTATCTAGGAATGAACCTGGTAGAGCATCCCACACAAACGAATGCTCCACATGCGGGTTTCACATGCCACCAACTCCACATTCACAGGCAACTTCAGCGCCACAGCCGTTTTCAGATAGCCCTCAATGCAAAGGCTCTAGACGCAAATATTGGTGTGAGAGCTAATTCAATCAAGGAAACACTGCATGTTGGTGAAGGGCATATTGAAGAAGGATCAGCCGAGTGGTTCTTGTGGGAGAACAACTCCATTTGGCTCACTAACTTCACACACCATCAGGCTTCCAAACAGCTCTCAAGGAAACTCAGTTTTCACACTCTATGCTTAGTGCCCTTTGAGTGCATTATCTAGGAATGAACCTGGTAGAGCATCCCACACAAACGAATGCTCCACATGCGGGTTTCACATGCCACCAACTCCACATTCACAGGCAACTTCAGCGCCACAGCCGTTTTCAGATAGCCCTCAATGCAAAGGCTCTAGACGCAAATATTGGTGTGAGAGCTAATTCAATCAAGGAAACACTGCATGTTGGTGAAGGGCATATTGAAGAAGGATCAGCCGAGTGGTTCTTGTGGGAGAACAACTCCATTTGGCTAACTAACTTCACCCACCATCAGGCTTCCAAGCAGCTCTCAAGGAAACTCAGTTTTCACACTCTATGTTTAGTGCCCTTTGAGTGCATTATCTAGGAATGAACCTGGTAGAGCATCCCACACAAACGAATGCTCCACATGCGGGTTTCACATGCCACAAACTCCACATTCACAGGCAACTTCAGCGCCACAGCCGTTTTCAGATAGCCCTCAATGCAAAGGCTCTAGACGCAAATATTGGTGTGAGAAACACTGCATGTTGGTGAAGGGCATATTGAAGAAGGATCAGCCGAGTGGTTCTTGTGGGAGAACAACTCCATTTGGCTCACTAACTTCACACACCATCAGGCTTCCAAGCAGCTCTCAAGGAAACTCAGTTTTCACACTCTATGCTTAGTGCCCTTTGTATGGCTAGGACTGAAATGAACCTGGTAGAGCATCCCACACAAACGAATGCTCCACATGCGGGTTTCACATGCCACCAACTCCACATTCACAGGCAACTTCAGCGCCACAGCCGTTTTCAGATAGCCCTCAATGCAAAGGCTCTAGACGCAAATATTGGTGTGAGAGCTAATTCAATCAAGGAAACACTGCATGTTGGTGAAGGGCATATTGAAGAAGGATCAGCCGAGTGGTTCTTGTGGGAGAACAACTCCATTTGGCTCACTAACTTCACACACCATCAGGCTTCCAAGCAGCTCTCAAGGAAACTCAGTTTTCACACTCTATGCTTAGTGCTCTTTGTGTGCCTAGCACTGAAATGAATCTTGGTCAGCATCCCACACAAACGATTGCTCCACATGCGGGTTTCACATGCCACCAACTCCACATTCACAGGCAACTTCAGCGCCACAGCCGTTTTCAGATAGCCCTCAATGCAAAGGCTCTAGACGCAAATATTGGTGTGAGAGCTAATTCAATCAAGGAAACACTGCATGTTGGTGAAGGGCATATTGAAGAAGGATCAGCCGAGTGGTTCTTGTGGGAGAACAACTCCATTTGGCTCACTAACTTCACACACCATCAGGCTTCCAAGCAGCTCTCAAGGAAACTCAGTTTTCACACTCTATGTTTAGTGCCCTTTGAGTGCATTAGCTAGGAATGAACCTGGTAGAGCATCCAACACAAACGAATGCTCCACATACGGGTTTCACATGCCACCAACTCCACATTCACAGGCAACTTCAGCGCCACAGCCGTTTTCAGATAGCCCTCAATGCAAAGGCTCTAGACGCAAATATTGGTGTGAGAGCTAATTCAATCAAGGAAACACTGCATGTTGGTGAAGGGCATATTGAAGAAGGATCAGCCGAGTGGTTCTTGTGGGAGAACAACTCCATTTGGCTCACTAACTTCACACACCATCAGGCTTCCAAGCAGCTCTCAAGGAAACTCAGTTTTCACACTCTATGCTTAGTGCCCTTTGAGTGCATTATCTAAGAATGAACCTGGTAGAGCATCCCACACAAACGAATGCTCCACATGCGGGTTTCACATGCCACCAACTCCACATTCACAGGCAACTTCAGCGCCACAGCCATTTTCAGATAGCCCTCAATGCAAAGGCTCTAGACGCAAATATTGGTGTGAGAGCTAATTCAATCAAGGAAACACTGCATGTTGGTGAAGGGCATATTGAAGAAGGATCATCCGAGTGGTTCTTGTGGGAGAACAACTCCATTTGGCTCCCTAACTTCACACACCATCAGGCTTCCAAGCAGCTCTCAAGGAAACTCAGTTTTCACACTCTATGCTTAGTGCTCTTTGTGTGCCTAGGACTGAAATGAAGCTTGGTCAGCATCCCACACAAACGATTGCTCACATGCGGGTTTCACATGCCACCAACTCCACATTCACAGGCAACTTCAGCGCCACAGCCGTTTTCAGATAGCCCTCAATGCAAAGGCTCTAGACGCAAATATTGGTGTGAGAGCTAATTCAATCAAGGAAACACTGCATGTTGGTGAAGGGCATATTGAAGAAGGATCAGCCGAGTGGTTCTTGTGGGAGAACAACTCCATTTGGCTCACTAACTTCACACACCATCAGGCTTCCAAGCAGCTCTCAAGGAAACTCAGTTTTCACACTCTATGTTTAGTGCCCTTTGAGTGCATTATCTAGGAATGAACCTGGTAGAGCATCCCACACAAACCAATGCTCCATATGCGGGTTTCACATGCCACCAACTCCACATTCACAGGCAACTTCAGCGCCACAGCCGTTTTCAGATAGCCCTCAATGCAAAGGCTCTAGACGCAAATATTGGTGTGAGAGCTAATTCAATCAAGGAAACACTGCATGTTGGTGAAGGGCATATTGAAGAAGGATCAGCCGAGTGGTTCTTGTGGGAGAACAACTCCATTTGGCTCACTAACTTCACACACCATCAGGCTTCCAAGCAGCTCTCAAGGAAACTCAGTTTTCACACTCTATGCTTAGTGCCCTTTGAGTGCATTATCTAGGAATGAACCTGGTAGAGTATCCCACACAAACGAATGCTCCACATGCGGGTTTCACATGCCACCAACTCCACATTCACAGGCAACTTCAGCGCCACAGCCGTTTTCAGATAGCCCTCAATGCAAAGGCTCTAGACGCAAATATTGGTGTGAGAGCTAATTCAATCAAGGAAACACTGCATGTTGGTGAAGGGCATATTGAAGAAGGATCATCCGAGTGGTTCTTGTGGGAGAACAACTCCATTTGGCTCACTAACTTCACACACCATCAGGCTTCCAAGCAGCTCTCAAGGAAACTCAGTTTTCACACTCTATGTTTAATGCCCTTTGAGTGCATTATCTAGGAATGAACCTGGTAGAGCATCCCACACAAACGAATGCTCCACATGCGGGTTTCACATGCCACCAACTCCACATTCACAGGCAACTTCAGCGCCACAGCCGTTTTCAGATAGCCCTCAATGCAAAGGCTCTAGACGCAAATATTGGTGTGAGAGCTAATTCAATCAAGGAAACACTGCATGTTGGTGAAGGGCATATTGAAGAAGGATCAGCCGAGTGGTTCTTGTGGGAGAACAACTCCATTTGGCTCACTAACTTCACACACCATCAGGCTTCCAAGCAGCTCTCAAGGAAACTCAGTTTTCACACTCTATGCTTAGTGCCCTTTGAGTGCATTATCTAAGAATGAACCTGGTAGAGCATCCCACACAAACGAATGCTCCACATGCGGGTTTCACATGCCACCAACTCCACATTCACAGGCAACTTCAGCGCCACAGCCATTTTCAGATAGCCCTCAATGCAAAGGCTCTAGACGCAAATATTGGTGTGAGAGCTAATTCAATCAAGGAAACACTGCATGTTGGTGAAGGGCATATTGAAGAAGGATCATCCGAGTGGTTCTTGTGGGAGAACAACTCCATTTGGCTCCCTAACTTCACACACCATCAGGCTTCCAAGCAGCTCTCAAGGAAACTCAGTTTTCACACTCTATGCTTAGTGCTCTTTGTGTGCCTAGGACTGAAATGAAGCTTGGTCAGCATCCCACACAAACGATTGCTCACATGCGGGTTTCACATGCCACCAACTCCACATTCACAGGCAACTTCAGCGCCACAGCCGTTTTCAGATAGCCCTCAATGCAAAGGCTCTAGACGCAAATATTGGTGTGAGAGCTAATTCAATCAAGGAAACACTGCATGTTGGTGAAGGGCATATTGAAGAAGGATCAGCCGAGTGGTTCTTGTGGGAGAACAACTCCATTTGGCTCACTAACTTCACACACCATCAGGCTTCCAAGCAGCTCTCAAGGAAACTCAGTTTTCACACTCTATGTTTAGTGCCCTTTGAGTGCATTATCTAGGAATGAACCTGGTAGAGCATCCCACACAAACCAATGCTCCATATGCGGGTTTCACATGCCACCAACTCCACATTCACAGGCAACTTCAGCGCCACAGCCGTTTTCAGATAGCCCTCAATGCAAAGGCTCTAGACGCAAATATTGGTGTGAGAGCTAATTCAATCAAGGAAACACTGCATGTTGGTGAAGGGCATATTGAAGAAGGATCAGCCGAGTGGTTCTTGTGGGAGAACAACTCCATTTGGCTCACTAACTTCACACACCATCAGGCTTCCAAGCAGCTCTCAAGGAAACTCAGTTTTCACACTCTATGCTTAGTGCCCTTTGAGTGCATTATCTAGGAATGAACCTGGTAGAGTATCCCACACAAACGAATGCTCCACATGCGGGTTTCACATGCCACCAACTCCACATTCACAGGCAACTTCAGCGCCACAGCCGTTTTCAGATAGCCCTCAATGCAAAGGCTCTAGACGCAAATATTGGTGTGAGAGCTAATTCAATCAAGGAAACACTGCATGTTGGTGAAGGGCATATTGAAGAAGGATCATCCGAGTGGTTCTTGTGGGAGAACAACTCCATTTGGCTCACTAACTTCACACACCATCAGGCTTCCAAGCAGCTCTCAAGGAAACTCAGTTTTCACACTCTATGTTTAATGCCCTTTGAGTGCATTATCTAGGAATGAACCTGGTAGAGCATCCCACACAAACGAATGCTCCACATGCGGGTTTCACATGCCACCAACTCCACATTCACAGGCAACTTCAGCGCCACAGCCGTTTTCAGATAGCCCTCAATGCAAAGGCTCTAGACGCAAATATTGGTGTGAGAGCTAATTCAATCAAGGAAACACTGCATGTTGGTGAAGGGCATATTGAAGAAGGATCAGCCGAGTGGTTCTTGTGGGAGAACAACTCCATTTGGCTCACTAACTTCACACACCATCAGGCTTCCAAGCAGCTCTCAAGGAAACTCAGTTTTCACACTCTATGCTTAGTGCTCTTTTTGTGCCTAGCACTGAAATGAAGCTTGGTCAGCATCCCACACAAACGATTGCTCCACATGCGGGTTTCACATGCCACCAACTCCACATTCACAGGCAACTTCAGCACCACAGCCGTTTTCAGATAGCCCTCAATGCAAAGGCTCTAGACGCAAATATTGGTGTGAGAGCTAATTCAATCAAGGAAACACTGCATGTTGGTGAAGGGCATATTGAAGAAGGATCAGCCGAGTGGTTCTTGTGGGAGAACAACTCCATTTGGCTCACTAACTTCACACACCATCAGGCTTCCATGCAGCTCTCAAGGAAACTCAGTTTTCATACTCTATGTTTAGTGCCCTTTGAGTGCATTATCTAGGAATGAACCTGGTAGAGCATCCCACACAAACGAATGCTCCACATGCGGGTTTCACATGCCACCAACTCCACATTCACAGGCAACTTCAGCGCCACAGCCGTTTTCAGATAGCCCTCAATGCAAAGGCTCTAGACGCAAATATTGCTGTGAGAGCTAATTCAATCAAGGAAACACTGCATGTTGGTGAAGGGCATATTGAAGAAGGATCAGCCGAGTGGTTCTTGTGGGAGAACAACTCCATTTGGCTCACTAACTTCACACACCATCAGGCTTCCAAGCAGCTCTCAAGGAAACTCAGTTTTCACACTCTATGCTTAGTGCTCTTTGTGTGCCTAGGACTGAAATGAAGCTTGGTCAGCATCCCACACAAACGAATGCTCCACATGCGGGTTTCACATGCCACCAACTCCACATTCACAGGCAACTTCAGCGCCACAGCCGTTTTCAGATAGCCCTCAATGCAAAGGCTCTAGACGCAAATATTGGTGTGAGAGCTAATTCAATCAAGGAAACACTGCATGTTGGTGAAGGGCATATTGAAGAAGGATCAGCCGAGTGGTTCTTGTGGGAGAATGACTCCATTTGACTCACTAACTTCACACACCATCAGGCTTCCAAGCAGCTCTCAAGGAAACTCAGTTTTCACACTCTATGCTTAGTGCTCTTTCTGTGCCTAGGACTGAAATGAAGCTTGGTCATCATCCCACACAAACGAATGCTCCACATGCGGGTTTCACATGCCACCAACTCCACATTCACAGGCAACTTCAGCGCCACAGCCGTTTTCAGATAGCCCTCAATGCAAAGGCTCTAGACGCAAATATTGGTGTGAGAGCTAATTCAATCAAGGAAACACTGCATGTTGGTGAAGGGCATATTGAAGAAGGATCAGCCGAGTGGTTCTTGTGGGAGAACAACTCCATTTGGCTCACTAACTTCACACACCATCAGGCTTCCAAGCAGCTCTCAAGGAAACTCAGTTTTCACACTCTATGCTTAGTGCCCTTTGTATGGCTAGGACTGAAATGAACCTGGTAGAGCATCCCACACAAACGAATGCTCCACATGCGGGTTTCACATGCCACCAACTCCACATTCACAGGCAACTTCAGCGCCACAGCCGTTTTCAGATAACCCTCAATGCAAAGGCTCTAGACGCAAATATTGGTGTGAGAGTTAATTCAATCAAGGAAACACTGCATGTTGGTGAAGAGCATATTGAAGAAGGATCAGCTGAGTGGTTCTTGTGGGAGAACAACTCCATTTGGCTCACTAACTTCACACACCATCAGGCTTCCAAGCAGCTCTCAAGGAAACTCAGTTTTCACACTCTATGTTTAGTGCCCTTTGAGTGCATTATCTAGGAATGAACCTGGTAGAGCATCCCACACAAACGAATGCTCCACATGCGGGTTTCACATGCCACCAACTCCACATTCACAGGCAACTTCAGCGCCACAGCCGTTTTCAGATAACCCTCAATGCAAAGGCTCTAGACGCAAATATTGGTGTGAGAGTTAATTCAATCAAGGAAACACTGCATGTTGGTGAAGAGCATATTGAAGACGGATCAGCTGAGTGGTTCTTGTGGGAGAACAACTCCATTTGGCTCACTAACTTCACACACCATCAGGCTTCCAAGCAGCTCTCAAGGAAACTCAGTTTTCACACTCTATGTTTAGTGCCCTTTGAGTGCATTATCTAGGAATGAACCTGGTAGAGCATCCCACACAAACGAATGCTCCACATGCGGGTTTCACATGCCACCAACTCCACATTCACAGGCAACTTCAGCGCCACAGCCGTTTTCAGATAGCCCTCAATGCAAAGGCTCTAGACGCAAATATTGGTGTGAGAGCTAATTCAATCAAGGAAACACTGCATGTTGGTGAAGGGCATATTGAAGAAGGATCAGCCGAGTGGTTCTTGTGGGAGAACAACTCCATTTGGCTCACTAACTTCACACACCATCAGGCTTCCAAGCAGCTCTCAAGGAAACTCAGTTTTCACATTCTTTGCTTAGTGCCCTTTGAGTGCATTATCTAGGAATGAACCTGGTAGAGCATCCCACACAAACGAATGCTCCACATGCGGGTTTCACATGCAACCAACTCCACATTCACAGGCAACTTCAGCGCCACAGCCGTTTTCAGATAGCCCTCAATGCAAAGGCTCTAGACGCAAATATTGGTGTGAGAGCTAATTCAATCAAGGAAACACTGCATGTTGGTGAAGGGCATATTGAAGAAGGATCAGCCGAGTGGTTCTTGTGGGAGAACAACTCCATTTGGCTCACTAACTTCACACACCATCAGGCTTCCAAGCAGCTCTCAAGGAAACTCAGTTTTCACACTCTATGCTTAGTGCTCTTTGTGTGCCTAGGACTGAAATGAAGCTTGGTAGAGCATCCCACACAAACGAATGCTCCACATGCGGGTTTCACATGCCACCAACTCCACATTCACAGGTCACTTCAGCACCACAGCCGTTTTCAGATAGCCCTCAACGCAAAGGCTCTAGACGCAAATATTGGTGTGAGAGCTAATTCAATCAAGGAAACACTGCATGTTGGTGAAGGGCATATTGAAGAAGGATCAGCCGAGTGGTTCTTGTGGGAGAACAACTCCATTTGGCTCACTAACTTCACACACCATCAGGCTTCCAAGCAGCTCTCAAGGAAACTCAGTTTTCACACTCTATGCTTAGTGCCCTTTGAGTGCATTATCTAGGAATGAACCTGGTAGAGCATCCCACACAAACGAATGCTCCACATGCGGGTTTCACATGCCACCAACTCCACATTCACAGGCAACTTCAGCGCCACAGCCGTTTTCAGATAGCCCTCAATGCAAAGGCTCTAGACGCAAATATTGGTGTGAGAGCTAATTCAATCAAGGAAACACTGCATGTTGGTGAAGGGCATATTGAAGAAGGATCAGCCGAGTGGTTCTTGTGGGAGAACAACTCCATTTGGCTCACTAACTTCACACACCATCAGGCTTCCAAACAGCTCTCAAGGAAACTCAGTTTTCACACTCTATGCTTAGTGCCCTTTGAGTGCATTATCTAGGAATGAACCTGGTAGAGCATCCCACACAAACGAATGCTCCACATGCGGGTTTCACATGCCACCAACTCCACATTCACAGGCAACTTCAGCGCCACAGCCGTTTTCAGATAGCCCTCAATGCAAAGGCTCTAGACGCAAATATTGGTGTGAGAGCTAATTCAATCAAGGAAACACTGCATGTTGGTGAAGGGCATATTGAAGAAGGATCAGCCGAGTGGTTCTTGTGGGAGAACAACTCCATTTGGCTCACTAACTTCACCCACCATCAGGCTTCCAAGCAGCTCTCAAGGAAACTCAGTTTTCACACTCTATGTTTAGTGCCCTTTGAGTGCATTATCTAGGAATGAACCTGGTAGAGCATCCCACACAAACGAATGCTCCACATGCGGGTTTCACATGCCACCAACTCCACATTCACAGGCAACTTCAGCGCCACAGCCGTTTTCAGATAGCCCTCAATGCAAAGGCTCTAGACGTAAATATTGGTGTTAGAAACACTGCATGTTGGTGAAGGGCATATTGAAGAAGGATCAGCCGAGTGGTTCTTGTGGGAGAACAACTCCATTTGGCTCACTAACTTCACACACCATCAGGCTTCCAAGCAGCTCTCAAGGAAACTCAGTTTTCACACTCTATGCTTAGTGCCCTTTGTATGGCTAGGACTGAAATGAACCTGGTAGAGCATCCCACACAAACGAATGCTCCACATGCGGGTTTCACATGCCACCAACTCCACATTCACAGGCAACTTCAGCGCCACAGCCGTTTTCAGATAGCCCTCAATGCAAAGGCTCTAGACGCAAATATTGGTGTGAGAGCTAATTCAATCAAGGAAACACTGCATGTTGGTGAAGGGCATATTGAAGAAGGATCAGCCGAGTGGTTCTTGTGGGAGAACAACTCCATTTGGCTCACTAACTTCACACACCATCAGGCTTCCAAGCAGCTCTCAAGGAAACTCAGTTTTCACACTCTATGCTTAGTGCTCTTTGTGTGCCTAGCACTGAAATGAATCTTGGTCAGCATCCCACACAAACGATTGCTCCACATGCGGGTTTCACATGCCACCAACTCCACATTCACAGGCAACTTCAGCGCCACAGCCGTTTTCAGATAGCCCTCAATGCAAAGGCTCTAGACGCAAATATTGGTGTGAGAGCTAATTCAATCAAGGAAACACTGCATGTTGGTGAAGGGCATATTGAAGAAGGATCAGCCGAGTGGTTCTTGTGGGAGAACAACTCCATTTGGCTCACTAACTTCACACACCATCAGGCTTCCAAGCAGCTCTCAAGGAAACTCAGTTTTCACACTCTATGTTTAGTGCCCTTTGAGTGCATTAGCTAGGAATGAACCTGGTAGAGCATCCCACACAAACGAATGCTCCACATACGGGTTTCACATGCCACCAACTCCACATTCACAGGCAACTTCAGCGCCACAGCCGTTTTCAGATAGCCCTCAATGCAAAGGCTCTAGACGCAAATATTGGTGTGAGAGCTAATTCAATCAAGGAAACACTGCATGTTGGTGAAGGGCATATTGAAGAAGGATCAGCCGAGTGGTTCTTGTGGGAGAACAACTCCATTTGGCTCACTAACTTCACACACCATCAGGCTTCCAAGCAGCTCTCAAGGAAACTCAGTTTTCACACTCTATGCTTAGTGCCCTTTGAGTGCATTATCTAAGAATGAACCTGGTAGAGCATCCCACACAAACGAATGCTCCACATGCGGGTTTCACATGCCACCAACTCCACATTCACAGGCAACTTCAGCGTCACAGCCATTTTCAGATAGCCCTCAATGCAAAGGCTCTAGACGCAAATATTGGTGTGAGAGCTAATTCAATCAAGGAAACACTGCATGTTGGTGAAGGGCATATTGAAGAAGGATCATCCGAGTGGTTCTTGTGGGAGAACAACTCCATTTGGCTCCCTAACTTCACACACCATCAGGCTTCCAAGCAGCTCTCAAGGAAACTCAGTTTTCACACTCTATGCTTAGTGCTCTTTGTGTGCCTAGGACTGAAATGAAGCTTGGTCAGCATCCCACACAAACGATTGCTCACATGCGGGTTTCACATGCCACCAACTCCACATTCACAGGCAACTTCAGCGCCACAGCCGTTTTCAGATAGCCCTCAATGCAAAGGCTCTAGACGCAAATATTGGTGTGAGAGCTAATTCAATCAAGGAAACACTGCATGTGGGTGAAGGGCATATTGAAGAAGGATCAGCCGAGTGGTTCTTGTGGGAGAACAACTCCATTTGGCTCACTAACTTCACACACCATCAGGCTTCCAAGCAGCTCTCAAGGAAACTCAGTTTTCACACTCTATGTTTAGTGCCCTTTGAGTGCATTATCTAGGAATGAACCTGGTAGAGCATCCCACACAAACCAATGCTCCATATGCGGGTTTCACATGCCACCAACTCCACATTCACAGGCAACTTCAGCGCCACAGCCGTTTTCAGATAGCCCTCAATGCAAAGGCTCTAGACGCAAATATTGGTGTGAGAGCTAATTCAACCAAGGAAACATTGCATGTTGGTGAAGGGCATATTGAAGAAGGATCAGCCGAGTGGTTCTTGTGGGAGAACAACTCCATTTGGCTCACTAACTTCACACACCATCAGGCTTCCAAGCAGCTCTCAAGGAAACTCAGTTTTCACACTCTATGCTTAGTGCCCTTTGAGTGCATTATCTAGGAATGAACCTGGTAGAGTATCCCACACAAACGAATGCTCCACATGCGGGTTTCACATGCCACCAACTCCACATTCACAGGCAACTTCAGCGCCACAGCCGTTTTCAGATAGCCCTCAATGCAAAGGCTCTAGACGCAAATATTGGTGTGAGAGCTAATTCAATCAAGGAAACACTGCATGTTGGTGAAGGGCATATTGAAGAAGGATCATCCGAGTGGTTCTTGTGGGAGAACAACTCCATTTGGCTCACTAACTTCACACACCATCAGGCTTCCAAGCAGCTCTCAAGGAAACTCAGTTTTCACACTCTATGTTTAGTGCCCTTTGAGTGCATTATCTAGGAATGAACCTGGTAGAGCATCCCACACAAACGAATGCTCCACATGCGGGTTTCACATGCCACCAACTCCACATTCACAGGCAACTTCAGCGCCACAGCCGTTTTCAGATAGCCCTCAATGCAAAGGCTCTAGACGCAAATATTGGTGTGAGAGCTAATTCAATCAAGGAAACACTGCATGTTGGTGAAGGGCATATTGAAGAAGGATCAGCCGAGTGGTTCTTGTGGGAGAACAACTCCATTTGGCTCACTAACTTCACACACCATCAGGCTTCCAAGCAGCTCTCAAGGAAACTCAGTTTTCACACTCTATGCTTAGTGCTCTTTTTGTGCCTAGCACTGAAATGAAGCTTGGTCAGCATCCCACACAAACGATTGCTCCACATGCGGGTTTCACATGCCACCAACTCCACATTCACAGGCAACTTCAGCACCACAGCCGTTTTCAGATAGCCCTCAATGCAAAGGCTCTAGACGCAAATATTGGTGTGAGAGCTAATTCAATCAAGGAAACACTGCATGTTGGTGAAGGGCATATTGAAGAAGGATCAGCCGAGTGGTTCTTGTGGGAGAACAACTCCATTTGGCTCACTAACTTCACACACCATCAGGCTTCCATGCAGCTCTCAAGGAAACTCAGTTTTCATACTCTATGTTTAGTGCCCTTTGAGTGCATTATCTAGGAATGAACCTGGTAGAGCATCCCACACAAACGAATGCTCCACATGCGGGTTTCACATGCCACCAACTCCACATTCACAGGCAACTTCAGCGCCACAGCCGTTTTCAGATAGCCCTCAATGCAAAGGCTCTAGACGCAAATATTGCTGTGAGAGCTAATTCAATCAAGGAAACACTGCATGTTGGTGAAGGGCATATTGAAGAAGGATCAGCCGAGTGGTTCTTGTGGGAGAACAACTCCATTTGGCTCACTAACTTCACACACCATCAGGCTTCCAAGCAGCTCTCAAGGAAACTCAGTTTTCACACTCTATGCTTAGTGCTCTTTGTGTGCCTAGGACTGAAATGAAGCTTGGTCAGCATCCCACACAAACGAATGCTCCACATGCGGGTTTCACATGCCACCAACTCCACATTCACAGGCAACTTCAGCGCCACAGCCGTTTTCAGATAGCCCTCAATGCAAAGGCTCTAGACGCAAATATTGGTGTGAGAGCTAATTCAATCAAGGAAACACTGCATGTTGGTGAAGGGCATATTGAAGAAGGATCAGCCGAGTGGTTCTTGTGGGAGAACGACTCCATTTGACTCACTAACTTCACACACCATCAGGCTTCCAAGCAGCTCTCAAGGAAACTCAGTTTTCACACTCTATGCTTAGTGCTCTTTGTGTGCCTAGGACTGAAATGAAGCTTGGTCAGCATCCCACACAAACGAATGCTCCACATGCGGGTTTCACATGCCACCAACTCCACATTCACAGGCAACTTCAGCGCCACAGCCGTTTTCAGATAGCCCTCAATGCAAAGGCTCTAGACGCAAATATTGGTGTGAGAGCTAATTCAATCAAGGAAACACTGCATGTTGGTGAAGGGCATATTGAAGAAGGATCAGCCGAGTGGTTCTTGTGGGAGAACAACTCCATTTGGCTCACTAACTTCACACACCATCAGGCTTCCAAGCAGCTCTCAAGGAAACTCAGTTTTCACACTCTATGCTTAGTGCCCTTTGTATGGCTAGGACTGAAATGAACCTGGTAGAGCATCCCACACAAACGAATGCTCCACATGCGGGTTTCACATGCCACCAACTCCACATTCACAGGCAACTTCAGCGCCACAGCCGTTTTCAGATAGCCCTCAATGCAAAGGCTCTAGACGCAAATATTGGTGTGAGAGCTAATTCAATCAAGGAAACACTGCATGTTGGTGAAGGGCATATTGAAGAAGGATCAGCCGAGTGGTTCTTGTGAGAGAACAACTCCATTTGGCTCCCTAACTTCACACACCATCAGGCTTCCAAGCAGCTCTCAAGGAAACTCAGTTTTCACACTCTATGCTTAGTGCTCTTTGTGTGCTTAGGACTGAAATGAAGCTTGGTCAGCATCCCACACAAACGAATGCTCCACATGCGGGTTTCACATGCCACCAACTCCACATTCACAGGCAACTTCAGCGCCACAGCCGTTTTCAGATAACCCTCAATGCAAAGGCTCTAGACGCAAATATTGGTGTGAGAGTTAATTCAATCAAGGAAACACTGCATGTTGGTGAAGAGCATATTGAAGAAGGATCAGCTGAGTGGTTCTTGTGGGAGAACAACTCCATTTGGCTCACTAACTTCACACACCATCAGGCTTCCAAGCAGCTCTCAAGGAAACTCAGTTTTCACACTCTATGCTTAGTGCCCTTTGAGTGCATTATCTAGGAATGAACCTGGTAGAGCATCCCACACAAACGAATGCTCCACATGCGGGTTTCACATGCCACCAACTCCACATTCACAGGCAACTTCAGCGCCACAGCCGTTTTCAGATAGCCCTCAATGCAAAGGCTCTAGACACAAATATTGGTGTGAGAGCTAATTCAATCAAGGAAACACTGCATGTTGGTGAAGGGCATATTGAAGAAGGATCAGCCGAGTGGTTCTTGTGGGAGAACAACTCCATTTGGCTCACTAACTTCACACACCATCAGGCTTCCAAGCAGCTCTCAAGGAAACTAAGTTTTCACATTCTTTGCTTAGTGCCCTTTGAGTGCATTATCTAGGAATGAACCTGGTAGAGCATCCCACACAAACGAATGCTCCACATGCGGGTTTCACATGCAACCAACTCCACATTCACAGGCAACTTCAGCGCCACAGCCGTTTTCAGATAGCCCTCAATGCAAAGGCTCTAGACGCAAATATTGGTGTGAGAGCTAATTCAATCAAGGAAACACTGCATGTTGGTGAAGGGCATATTGAAGAAGGATCAGCCGAGTGGTTCTTGTGGGAGAACAACTCCATTTGGCTCACTAACTTCACACACCATCAGGCTTCCAAGCAGCTCTCAAGGAAACTCAGTTTTCACACTCTATGCTTAGTGCTCTTTGTGTGCCTAGGACTGAAATGAAGCTTGGTAGAGCATCCCACACAAACGAATGCTCCACATGCGGGTTTCACATGCCACCAACTCCACATTCACAGGTCACTTCAGCACCACAGCCGTTTTCAGATAGCCCTCAATGCAAAGGCTCTAGACGCAAATATTGGTGTGAGAGCTAATTCAATCAAGGAAACACTGCATGTTGGTGAAGGGCATATTGAAGAAGGATCAGCCGAGTGGTTCTTGTGGGAGAACAACTCCATTTGGCTCACTAACTTCACACACCATCAGGCTTCCAAGCAGCTCTCAAGGAAACTCAGTTTTCACACTCTATGTTTAGTGCCCTTTGAGTGCATTATCTAGGAATGAACCTGGTAGAGCATCCCACACAAACGAATGCTCCACATGCGGGTTTCACATGCCACCAACTCCACATTCACAGGCAACTTCAGCGCCACAGCCGTTTTCAGATAGCCCTCAATGCAAAGGCTCTAGACGCAAATATTGGTGTGAGAGCTAATTCAATCAAGGAAACACTGCATGTTGGTGAAGGGCATATTGAAGAAGGATCAGCCGAGTGGTTCTTGTGGGAGAACAACTCCATTTGGCTCACTAACTTCACACACCATCAGGCTTCCAAACAGCTCTCAAGGAAACTCAGTTTTCACACTCTATGCTTAGTGCCCTTTGAGTGCATTATCTAGGAATGAACCTGGTAGAGCATCCCACACAAACGAATGCTCCACATGCGGGTTTCACATGCCACCAACTCCACATTCACAGGCAACTTCAGCGCCACAGCCGTTTTCAGATAGCCCTCAATGCAAAGGCTCTAGACGCAAATATTGGTGTGAGAGCTAATTCAATCAAGGAAACACTGCATGTTGGTGAAGGGCATATTGAAGAAGGATCAGCCGAGTGGTTCTTGTGGGAGAACAACTCCATTTGGCTCACTAACTTCACCCACCATCAGGCTTCCAAGCAGCTCTCAAGGAAACTCAGTTTTCACACTCTATGTTTAGTGCCCTTTGAGTGCATTATCTAGGAATGAACCTGGTAGAGCATCCCACACAAACGAATGCTCCACATGCGGGTTTCACATGCCACCAACTCCACATTCACAGGCAACTTCAGCGCCACAGCCGTTTTCAGATAGCCCTCAATGCAAAGGCTCTAGACGTAAATATTGGTGTGAGAAACACTGCATGTTGGTGAAGGGCATATTGAAGAAGGATCAGCCGAGTGGTTCTTGTGGGAGAACAACTCCATTTGGCTCACTAACTTCACACACCATCAGGCTTCCAAGCAGCTCTCAAGGAAACTCAGTTTTCACACTCTATGCTTAGTGCTCTTTGTGTGCCTAGGACTGAAATGAAGCTTGGTAGAGCATCCCACACAAACGAATGCTCCACATGCGGGTTTCACATGCCACCAACTCCACATTCACAGGTCACTTCAGCACCACAGCCGTTTTCAGATAGCCCTCAATGCAAAGGCTCTAGACGCAAATATTGGTGTGAGAGCTAATTCAATCAAGGAAACACTGCATGTTGGTGAAGGGCATATTGAAGAAGGATCAGCCGAGTGGTTCTTGTGGGAGAACAACTCCATTTGGCTCACTAACTTCACACACCATCAGGCTTCCAAGCAGCTCTCAAGGAAACTCAGTTTTCACACTCTATGTTTAGTGCCCTTTGAGTGCATTATCTAGGAATGAACCTGGTAGAGCATCCCACACAAACGAATGCTCCACATGCGGGTTTCACATGCCACCAACTCCACATTCACAGGCAACTTCAGCGCCACAGCCGTTTTCAGATAGCCCTCAATGCAAAGGCTCTAGACGCAAATATTGGTGTGAGAGCTAATTCAATCAAGGAAACACTGCATGTTGGTGAAGGGCATATTGAAGAAGGATCAGCCGAGTGGTTCTTGTGGGAGAACAACTCCATTTGGCTCACTACACACACCATCAGGCTTCCAAACAGCTCTCAAGGAAACTCAGTTTTCACACTCTATGCTTAGTGCCCTTTGAGTGCATTATCTAGGAATGAACCTGGTAGAGCATCCCACACAAACGAATGCTCCACATGCGGGTTTCACATGCCACCAACTCCACATTCACAGGCAACTTCAGCGCCACAGCCGTTTTCAGATAGCCCTCAATGCAAAGGCTCTAGACGCAAATATTGGTGTGAGAGCTAATTCAATCAAGGAAACACTGCATGTTGGTGAAGGGCATATTGAAGAAGGATCAGCCGAGTGGTTCTTGTGGGAGAACAACTCCATTTGGCTCACTAACTTCACCCACCATCAGGCTTCCAAGCAGCTCTCAAGAAACTCAGTTTTCACACTCTATGTTTAGTGCCCTTGAGTGCATTATCTAGGAATGAACCTGGTAGAGCATCCCACACAAACGAATGCTCCACATGCGGGTTTCACATGCCACCAACTCCACATTCACAGGCAACTTCAGCGCCACAGCCGTTTTCAGATAGCCCTCAATGCAAAGGCTCTAGACGTAAATATTGGTGTGAGAAACACTGCATGTTGGTGAAGGGCATATTGAAGAAGGATCAGCCGAGTGGTTCTTGTGGGAGAACAACTCCATTTGGCTCACTAACTTCACACACCATCAGGCTTCCAAGCAGCTCTCAAGGAAACTCAGTTTTCACACTCTATGCTTAGTGCTCTTTGTGTGCCTAGGACTGAAATGAAGCTTGGTAGAGCATCCCACACAAACGAATGCTCCACATGCGGGTTTCACATGCCACCAACTCCACATTCACAGGTCACTTCAGCACCACAGCCGTTTTCAGATAGCCCTCAATGCAAAGGCTCTAGACGCAAATATTGGTGTGAGAGCTAATTCAATCAAGGAAACACTGCATGTTGGTGAAGGGCATATTGAAGAAGGATCAGCCGAGTGGTTCTTGTGGGAGAACAACTCCATTTGGCTCACTAACTTCACACACCATCAGGCTTCCAAGCAGCTCTCAAGGAAACTCAGTTTTCACACTCTATGTTTAGTGCCCTTTGAGTGCATTATCTAGGAATGAACCTGGTAGAGCATCCCACACAAACGAATGCTCCACATGCGGGTTTCACATGCCACCAACTCCACATTCACAGGCAACTTCAGCGCCACAGCCGTTTTCAGATAGCCCTCAATGCAAAGGCTCTAGACGCAAATATTGGTGTGAGAGCTAATTCAATCAAGGAAACACTGCATGTTGGTGAAGGGCATATTGAAGAAGGATCAGCCGAGTGGTTCTTGTGGGAGAACAACTCCATTTGGCTCACTAACTTCACACACCATCAGGCTTCCAAACAGCTCTCAAGGAAACTCAGTTTTCACACTCTATGCTTAGTGCCCTTTGAGTGCATTATCTAGGAATGAACCTGGTAGAGCATCCCACACAAACGAATGCTCCACATGCGGGTTTCACATGCCACCAACTCCACATTCACAGGCAACTTCAGCGCCACAGCCGTTTTCAGATAGCCCTCAATGCAAAGGCTCTAGACGCAAATATTGGTGTGAGAGCTAATTCAATCAAGGAAACACTGCATGTTGGTGAAGGGCATATTGAAGAAGGATCAGCCGAGTGGTTCTTGTGGGAGAACAACTCCATTTGGCTCACTAACTTCACCCACCATCAGGCTTCCAAGCAGCTCTCAAGGAAACTCAGTTTTCACACTCTATGTTAGTGCCCTTTGAGTGCATTATCTAGGAATGAACCTGGTAGAGCATCCCACACAAACGAATGCTCCACATGCGGGTTTCACATGCCACCAACTCCACATTCACAGGCAACTTCAGCGCCACAGCCGTTTTCAGATAGCCCTCAATGCAAAGGCTCTAGACGTAAATATTGGTGTGAGAAACACTGCATGTTGGTGAAGGGCATATTGAAGAAGGATCAGCCGAGTGGTTCTTGTGGGAGAACAACTCCATTTGGCTCACTAACTTCACACACCATCAGGCTTCCAAGCAGCTCTCAAGGAAACTCAGTTTTCACACTCTATGCTTAGTGCCCTTTGTATGGCTAGGACTGAAATGAACCTGGTAGAGATTCCCACACAAACGAATGCTCCACATGCGGGTTTCACATGCCACCAACTCCACATTCACAGGCAACTTCAGCGCCACAGCCGTTTTCAGATAGCCCTCAATGCAAAGGCTCTAGACGCAAATATTGGTGTGAGAGCTAATTCAATCAAGGAAACACTGCATGTTGGTGAAGGGCATATTGAAGAAGGATCAGCCGAGTGGTTCTTGTGGGAGAACAACTCCATTTGGCTCACTAACTTCACACACCATCAGGCTTCCAAGCAGCTCTCAAGGAAACTCAGTTTTCACACTCTATGCTTAGTGCTCTTTGTGTGCCTAGCACTGAAATGAATCTTGGTCAGCATCCCACACAAACGATTGCTCCACATGCGGGTTTCACATGCCACCAACTCCACATTCACAGGCAACTTCAGCGCCACAGCCGTTTTCAGATAGCCCTCAATGCAAAGGCTCTAGACGCAAATATTGGTGTGAGAGCTAATTCAATCAAGGAAACACTGCATGTTGGTGAAGGGCATATTGAAGAAGGATCAGCCGAGTGGTTCTTGTGGGAGAACAACTCCATTTGGCTTACTAACTTCACACACCATCAGGCTTCCAAGCAGCTCTCAAGGAAACTCAGTTTTCACACTCTATGTTTAGTGCCCTTTGAGTGCATTAGCTAGGAATGAACCTGGTAGAGCATCCACACAAACGAATGCTCCACATACGGGTTTCACATGCCACCAACTCCACATTCACAGGCAACTTCAGCGCCACAGCCGTTTTCAGATAGCCCTCAATGCAAAGGCTCTAGACGCAAATATTGGTGTGAGAGCTAATTCAATCAAGGAAACACTGCATGTTGGTGAAGGGCATATTGAAGAAGGATCAGCCGAGTGGTTCTTGTGGGAGAACAACTCCATTTGGCTCACTAACTTCACACACCATCAGGCTTCCAAGCAGCTCTCAAGGAAACTCAGTTTTCACACTCTATGCTTAGTGCCCTTTGAGTGCATTATCTAAGAATGAACCTGGTAGAGCATCCCACACAAACGAATGCTCCACATGCGGGTTTCACATGCCACCAACTCCACATTCACAGGCAACTTCAGCGTCACAGCCATTTTCAGATAGCCCTCAATGCAAAGGCTCTAGACGCAAATATTGGTGTGAGAGCTAATTCAATCAAGGAAACACTGCATGTTGGTGAAGGGCATATTGAAGAAGGATCAGCCGAGTGGTTCTTGTGGGAGAACAACTCCATTTGGCTCCCTAACTTCACACACCATCAGGCTTCCAAGCAGCTCTCAAGGAAACTCAGTTTTCACACTCTATGCTTAGTGCTCTTTGTGTGCCTAGGACTGAAATGAAGCTTGGTCATTATCCCACACAAACGATTGCTCACATGCGGGTTTCACATGCCACAAACTCCACATTCACAGGCAACTTCAGCGCCACAGCCGTTTTCAGATAGCCCTCAATGCAAAGGCTCTAGACGCAAATATTGGTGTGAGAGCTAATTCAATCAAGGAAACACTGCATGTTGGTGAAGGGCATATTGAAGAAGGATCAGCCGAGTGGTTCTTGTGGGAGAACAACTCCATTTGGCTCACTAACTTCTACACACCATCAGGCTTCCAAGCAGCTCTCAAGGAAACTCAGTTTTCACACTCTATGTTTAGTGCCCTTTGAGTGCATTATCTAGGAATGAACCTGGTAGAGCATCCCACACAAACCAATGCTCCATATGCGGGTTTCACATGCCACCAACTCCACATTCACAGGCAACTTCAGCGCCACAGCCGTTTTCAGATAGCCCTCAATGCAAAGGCTCTAGACGCAAATATTGGTGTGAGAGCTAATTCAATCAAGGAAACATTGCATGTTGGTGAAGGGCATATTGAAGAAGGATCAGCCGAGTGGTTCTTGTGGGAGAACAACTCCATTTGGCTCACTAACTTCACACACCATCAGGCTTCCAAGCAGCTCTCAAGGAAACTCAGTTTTCACACTCTATGCTTAGTGCCCTTTGAGTGCATTATCTA
The DNA here is from genome assembly GCF_030435755.1 of Ochotona princeps. NCBI lineage: Eukaryota > Metazoa > Chordata > Mammalia > Lagomorpha > Ochotonidae > Ochotona > Ochotona princeps. Next base: position 37,269 of record NW_026698569.1, read on the forward strand.
GGAATGAACCTGGTAGAGTATCCCACACAAACGAATGCTCCACATGCGGGTTTCACATGCCACCAACTCCACATTCACAGGCAACTTCAGCGCCACAGCCGTTTTCAGATAGCCCTCAATGCAAAGGCTCTAGACGCAAATATTGGTGTGAGAGCTAATTCAATCAAGGAAACACTGCATGTTGGTGAAGGGCATATTGAAGAAGGATCAGCCGAGTGGTTCTTGTGGGAGAACAACTCCATTTGGCTCACTAACTTCACACACCATCAGGCTTCCAAGCAGCTCTCAAGGAAACTCAGTTTTCACACTCTATGTTTAGTGCCCTTTGAGTGCATTATCTAGGAATGAACCTGGTAGAGCATCCCACACAAACGAATGCTCCACATGCGGGTTTCACATGCCACCAACTCCACATTCACAGGCAACTTCAGCGCCACAGCCGTTTTCAGATAGCCCTCAATGCAAAGGCTCTAGACGCAAATATTGGTGTGAGAGCTAATTCAATCAAGGAAACACTGCATGTTGGTGAAGGGCATATTGAAGAAGGATCAGCCGAGTGGTTCTTGTGGGAGAACAACTCCATTTGGCTCACTAACTTCACACACCATCAGGCTTCCAAGCAGCTCTCAAGGAAACTCAGTTTTCACACTCTATGCTTAGTGCTCTTTTTGTGCCTAGCACTGAAATGAAGCTTGGTCAGCATCCCACACAAACGATTGCTCCACATGCGGGTTTCACATGCCACCAACTCCACATTCACAGGCAACTTCAGCACCACAGCCCGTTTTCAGATAGCCCTCAATGCAAAGGCTCTAGACGCAAATATTGGTGTGAGAGCTAATTCAATCAAGGAAACACTGCATGTTGGTGAAGGGCATATTGAAGAAGGATCAGCCGAGTGGTTCTTGTGGGAGAACAACTCCATTTGGCTCACTAACTTCACACACCATCAGGCTTCCATGCAGCTCTCAAGGAAACTCAGTTTTCATACTCTATGTTTAGTGCCCTTTGAGTGCATTATCTAGGAATGAACCTGGTAGAGCATCCCACACAAACGAATGCTCCACATGCGGGTTTCACATGCCACCAACTCCACATTCACAGGCAACTTCAGCGCCACAGCCGTTTTCAGATAGCCA
>NW_026698570.1:0-34266 GCF_030435755.1 Ochotona princeps
TCCTTCACCAACATGCAGTGTTTCCTTGATTGAATTAGCTCTCACACCAATATTTGCGTCTAGAACCTTTGCATTGAGGGCTATCTGAAAATGGCTGTGGCACTGAAGTTGCCTGTGAATGTGGAGTTGGTGGCATGTGAAACCCGCATGTGGAGCATTCGTTTGTGTGGGATGCTCTACCAGGTTCATTCCTAGATAATGCACTCAAAGGGTACTAAGCATAGAGTGTGAAAACTGAATTTCCTTGAGAGCTGCTTGGAAGCCTGATGGTGTGTGAAGTTAGTGAGCCAAATGGAGTTGTTCTCCCACAAGAACACTCGGCTGATCCTTCTTCAATATGCCCTTCACCAACATGCAGTGTTTCCTTGATTGAATTAGCTCTCACACCAATATTTGCGTCTAGAGCCTTTGCATTGAGGGCTATCTGAAAATGGCTGTGGCGCTGAAGTTGCCTGTGAATGTGGAGTTGGTGGCATGTGAAACCTGCATGTGGAGCATTCGTTTGTGTGGGATGCTGACCAAGCTTCATTTCAGTCCTAGGCACTCAAAGGGCACTAAGCATAGGGTGTGAAAACTGAGTTTCCTTGAGAGCTGCTTGGAAGCCTGATGGTGTGTGAAGTTAGTGAGCCAAATGGAGTTGTTCTCCCACAAGAACCACTCGGCTGATTCTTCTTCAATATGCCCTTCACCAACATGCAGTGTTTCTTTGATTGAAGTAGCTCTCACACCAATATTTGCATCTAGAGCCTTTGCATTGAGGGCTATCTGAAAACGGCTGTGGCACTGAAGTTGCCTGTGAATGTGGAGTTGGTGGCATGTGAAACCCGCATGTGGAGCATTCGTTTGTGTGGGATGCTCTACCAGGTTCATTCCTAGATAATGCACTCAAAGGGCACTAAACATAGAGTGTGAAAACTGAGTTTGCTTGAGAGCTGCTTGGAAGCCTGATGGTGTGTGAAGTTAGTGAGCCAAATGGAGTTATTCTCCACAAGAACCACTCGGCTGATTCTTCTTCAATATGCCCTTCACCAACATGCAGTGTTTCCTTGATTGAATTAGCTCTCACACCAATATTTGCGTCTAGAGCCTTTGCATTGAGGGCTATCTGAAAACGGCTGTGGCGCTGAAGTTGCCTGAGAATGTGGAGTTGGTGGCATGTGAAACCCGCATGTGGAGCATTCATTTGTGTGGGATGCTGACCAAGCTTCATTTCAGTCCTAGGCACTCAAAGGGCACTAAGCATAGAGTGTGAAAACTGAGTTTCCTTGAGAGCTGCTTGGAAGCCTGATGGTGTGTGAAGTTAGTGAGCCAAATGGAGTTGTTCTCCCACAAGAACCACTCGGCTGATCCTTCTTCAATATGCCCTTCACCAACATGCAGTGTTTCCTTGATTGAATTAGCTCTCACACCAATATTTGCGTCTAGAACCTTTGCATTGAGGGCTATCTGAAAACGGCTGTGGCACTGAAGTTGCCTGTGAATGTGGAGTTGGTGGCATGTGAAACCCGCACGAGGAGCATTCATTTTTGGGATGCTATACCAGGTTCATTCCTAGATAATGCACTCAAAGGGCACTAAGCATAGAGTGTGAAAACTGAGTTTCCTTGAGAGCTGCTTGGAAGCCTGATGGTGTGTGAAGTTAGTGAGCCAAATGGAGTTGTTCTCCCACAAGAACCACTCGGCTGATCCTTCTTCAATATGCCCTTCACCAACATGCAGTGTTTCCTTGATTGAATTAGCTCTCACACCAATATTTGCGTCTAGAACCTTTGCATTGAGGGCTATCTGAAAACGGCTGTGGCGCTGAAGTTGCCTGTGAATGTGGAGTTGGTGGCATGTGAAACCCGCATGTGGAGCATTCGTTTGTGTGGGATGCTCTACCAGGTTCATTCCTAGATAATGCACTCAAAGGGCACTAAGCATAGAGTGTGAAAACTGAGTTTCCTTGAGAGCTGCTTGGAAGCCTGATGGTGTGTGAAGTTAGTGAGCCAAATGGAGTTGTTCTCCCACAAGAACCACTCGGCTGATCCTTCTTCAGTATGCCCTTCACCAACATGCAGTGTTTCCTTGATTGAATTAGCTCTCACACCAATATTTGCGTCTAGAGCCTTTGCATTGAGAGGTATCTGAAAATGGCTGTGGCTCTGAAGTTGCCTGTGAATGTGGAGTTGGTGGCATGTGAAAGACGCATGTGGAGCATTCGTTTGTGTGGGATGCTCACCAAGCTTTCATTTTCAGTCCTAGGCACTCAAAGGGCACTAAGCAAGAGTGTGAAAACTGAGTTTCCTTGAGAGCTGCTTGGAAGCCTGATGGTGTGTGAAGTTAGTGAGCCAAATGGAGTTGTTCTCCCACAAGAACCACTCGGCTGATCCTTCTTCAATATGCCCTTCACCAACATGCAGTGTTTCCTTGATTGAATTAGCTCTCACACCAATATTTGCGTCTAGAGCCTTTGCATTGAGGGCTATCTGAAAACGGCTGTGGCGCTGAAGGTGCCTGTGAATGTGGAGTTGGTGGCATGTGAAACCCGCATGTGGAGCATTCGTTTTTGTGGGATGCTCTACCAGGTTCATTCCTAGATAATGCACTCAAAGGGCACTAAGCATAGAGTGTGAAAACTGAGTTTCCTTGAGAGCTGCTTGGAAGCCTGATGGTGTGTGAAGTTAGTGAGCCAAATGGAGTTGTTCTCCCACAAGAACCACTCGGCTGATCCTTCTTCAATATGCCCTTCACCAACATGCAGTGTTTCCTTGATTGAATTAGCTCTCACACCAATATTTGCGTCTAGAGCCTTTGCATTGAGAACTATCTGAAAACGGCTGTGGCTCTGAAGTTGCCTGTGAATGTGGAGTTGGTGGCATGTGAAACCCGCATGTGGAGCATTCGTTTGTGTGGGATGCTCTACCAGGTTCATTCCTAGATAATGCACTCAAACGGCACTAAACATAGAGTGTGAAAACTGAGTTTCCTTGAGAGCTGCTTGGAAGCCTGATGGTGTGTGAAGTTAGTGAGCCAAATGGAGTTGTTCTCCCACAAGAACCACTCTGCTGATCCTTCTTCAATATGCCCTTCACCAACATGCAGTGTTTCCTTGATTGAATTAGCTCTCACACCAATATTTGCATCTAGAGCCTTTGCATTGAGGGCTATCTGAAAACGGCTGTGGCGCTGAAGTTGCCTGAGAATGTGGAGTTAGTGGCATGTGAAACCCGCATGTGGAGCATTCGTTTGTGTGGGATGCTCTACCAGGTTCATTCCTAGATAATGCACTCAAAGGGCACTAAGCATAGAGTGTGAAAACTGAGTTTCCTTGAGAGCTGCTTGGAAGCCTGATGGTGTGTGAAGTTAGTGAGCCAAATGGAGTTGTTCTCCACAAGAACCACTCGGCTGATCCTTCTTCAATATGCCCTTCACCAACATGCAGTGTTTCCTTGATTGAATTAGCTCTCACACCAATATTTGCGTCTAGAGCCTTTGCATTGAGGGCTATCTGAAAACGGCTGTGGCGCTGAAGTTGCCTGTGAATGTGGAGTTGGTGGCATGTGAAACCCGCATGTGGAGCATTCGTTTGTGTGGGATGCTCTACCAGGTTCATTCCTAGATAATGCACTCAAAGGGCACTAAGCATAGAGTGTGAAAACTGAGTTTCCTTGAGAGCTGCTTGGAAGCCTGATGGTGTGTGAAGTTAGTGAAGCAAATGGAGTTATTCTCCACAAGAACCACTCGGCTGATCCTTCTTCAATATGCCCTTCACCAACATGCAGTGTTTCCTTGATTGAATTAGCTCTCACACCAATATTTGCGTCTAGAGCCTTTGCATTGAGGGCTATCTGAAAACGGCTGTGGCGCTGAAGTTGCCTGTGAATGTGGAGTTGGTGGCATGTGAAACCCGCATGTGGAGCATTCGTTTGTGTGGGATGCTGACCAAGCTTCATTTCAGTCCTAGGCACTCAAAGGGCACTAAGCATAGAGTGTGAAAACTGAGTTTCCTTGAGAGCTGCTTGGAAGCCTGATCGTGTGTGAAGTTAGTGAGCCAAATGGAGTTGTTCTCCCACAAGAACCACTCGGCTGATCCTTCTTCAATATGCCCTTCACCAACATGCAGTGTTTCCTTGATTGAATTAGCTCTCACACCAATATTTGCGTCTAGAGCCTTTGCATTGAGGGCTATCTGAAAACGGCTGTGGCGCTGAAGTTGCCTGTGAATGTGGAGTTGGTGGCATGTGAAACCCGCACGAGGAGCATTCATTTTTGGGATGCTCTACCAGGTTCATTCCTAGATAATGCACTCAAAGGGCACTAAGCATAGAGTGTGAAAACTGAGTTTCCTTGAGAGCTGCTTGGAAGCCTGATGGTGTGTGAAGTTAGTGAGCCAAATGGAGTTGTTCTCCCACAAGAACCACTCGGCTGATCCTTCTTCAATATGCCCTTCACCAACATGCAGTGTTTCCTTGATTGAATTAGCTCTCACACCAATATTTGCGTCTAGAACCTTTGCATTGAGGGCTATCTGAAAACGGCTGTGGCGCTGAAGTTGCCTGTGAATGTGGAGTTGGTGGCATGTGAAACCCGCATGTGGAGCATTCGTTTGTGTGGGATGCTCTACCAGGTTCATTTCAGTCCTAGGCACTCAAAGGGCACTAAGCATAGAGTGTGAAAACTGAGTTTCCTTGAGAGCTGCTTGGAAGCCTGATGGTGTGTGAAGTTAGTGAGCCAAATGGAGTTGTTCTCCCACAAGAACCACTCGGCTGATCCTTCTTCAATATGCCCTTCACCAACATGCAGTGTTTCCTTGATTGAATTAGCTCTCACACCAATATTTGCGTCTAGAGCCTTTGCATTGAGAGCTATCTGAAAATGGCTGTGGCTCTGAAGTTGCCTGTGAATGTGGAGTTGGTGGCATGTGAAACCCGCATGTGGAGCATTCGTTTGTGTGGGATGCTCACCAAGCTTCATTTCAGTCCTAGGCACTCAAAGGGCACTAAGCATAGAGTGTGAAAACTGAGTTTCCTTGAGAGCTGCTTGGAAGCCTGATGGTGTGTGAAGTTAGTGAGCCAAATGGAGTTGTTCTCCCACAAGAACCACTCGGCTGATCCTTCTTCAATATGCCCTTCACCAACATGCAGTGTTTCCTTGATTGAATTAGCTCTCACACCAATATTTGCGTCTAGAGCCTTTGCATTGAGAGGTATCTGAAAATGGCTGTGGCTCTGAAGTTGCCTGTGAATGTGGAGTTGGTGGCATGTGAAACCCGCATGTGGAGCATTCGTTTGTGTGGGATGCTCACCAAGCTTCATTTCAGTCCTAGGCACTCAAAGGGCACTAAGCATAGAGTGTGAAAACTGAGTTTCCTTGAGAGCTGCTTGGAAGCCTGATGGTGTGTGAAGTTAGTGAGCCAAATGGAGTTGTTCTCCCACAAGAACCACTCGGCTGATCCTTCTTCAATATGCCCTTCACCAACATGCAGTGTTTCCTTGATTGAATTAGCTCTCACACCAATATTTGCGTCTCGAGCCTTTGCATTGAGGGCTATCTGAAAACGGCTGTGGCTCTGAAGTTGCCTGTGAATGTGGAGTTGGTGGCATGTGAAACCCGCATGTGGAACATTCGTTTGTGTGGGATGCTCTACCAGGTTCATTCCTAGATAATGCACTCAAAGGGCACTAAGCATAGAGTGTGAAAACTGAGTTTCCTTGAGAGCTGCTTGGAAGCCTGATGGTGCGTGAAGTTAGTGAGCCAAATGGAGTTGTTCTCCCACAAGAACCACTCGGCTGATCCTTCTTCAATATGCCCTTCACCAACATGCAGTGTTTCCTTGATTGAATTAGCTCTCACACCAATATTTGCGTCTAGAGCCTTTGCATTGAGAACTATCTGAAAACGGCTGTGGCTCTGAAGTTGCCTGTGAATGTGGAGTTGGTGGCATGTGAAACCCGCATGTGGAGCATTCGTTTTTGTGGGATGCTCTACCGGGTTCATTCCTAGATAATGCACTCAAAGGGCACTAAACATAGAGTGTGAAAACTGAGTTTCCTTGAGAGCTGCCTGTAAGCCTGATGGTGTGTGAAGTTAGTGAGGCAAATGGAGTTGTTCTCCCACAAGAACCACTCGGCTGATCCTTCTTCAATATGCCCTTCACCAACATGCAGTGTTTCCTTGATTGAATTAGCTCTCACAGCAATATTTGCGTCTAGATCCTTTGCATTGAGAGCTATCTGAAAACGGCTGTGGCGCTGAAGTTGCCTGAGAATGTGGAGTTGGTGGCATGTGAAAGCCTCATGTGGAGCATTCGTTTGTGTGGGATCCTCGCCAAGGTTCATTTCAGTCCTAGGCACACAAAGGGCACTAAGCATAGAGTGTGAAAACTGAGTTTCCTTGAGAGCTGCTTGGAAGCCTGATGGTGTATGAAGTTAGTGAGCCAAATGGAGTTGTTCTCCCACAAGAACCACTCGGCTGATCCTTCTTCAATATGCCCTTCACCAACATGCAGTGTTTCCTTGATTGAATTAGCTCTCACACCAATATTTGCGTCTAGAGCCTTTGCATTGAGGGCTATCTGAAAACGGCTGTGGCTCTGAAGTTGCCTGTGAATGTGGAGTTGGTGGCATGTGAAACCCGCATGTGGAGCATTCGTTTTTGTGGGATGCTCTACCAGGTTCATTCCTAGATAATGCACTCAAACGGCACTAAACATAGAGTGTGAAAACTGAGTTTCCTTGAGAGCTGCCTGTAAGCCTGATGGTGTGTGAAGTTAGTGAGCCAAATGGAGTTGTTCTCCCACAAGAACCACTCGGCTGATCCTTCTTCAATATGCCCTTCACCAACATGCAGTGTTTCCTTGATTGAATTAGCTCTCACACCAATATTTGCATCTAGAGCCTTTGCATTGAGGGCTATCTGAAAACGGCTGTGGCGCTGAAGTTGCCTGAGAATGTGGAGTTAGTGGCATGTGAAACCCGCATGTGGAGCATTCGTTTGTGTGGGATGCTCTACCAGGTTCATTCCTAGATAATGCACTCAAAGGGCACTAAGCATAGAGTGTGAAAACTGAGTTTCCTTGAGAGCTGCTTGGAAGCCTGATGGTGTGTGAAGTTAGTGAGCCAAATGGAGTTGTTCTCCCACAAGAACCACTCGGCTGATCCTTCTTCAATATGCCCTTCACCAACATGCAGTGTTTCCTTGATTGAATTAGCTCTCACACCAATATTTGCGTCTAGAGCCTTTGCATTGAGGGCTATCTGAAAACGGCTGTGGCGCTGAAGTTGCCTGTGAATGTGGAGTTGTTGGCATGTGAAACCCGCATGTGGAGCATTCGTTTGTGTGGGATACTCACCAAGCTTCATTTCAGTCCTAGGCACTCAAAGGGCACTAAGCATAGAGTTGAAAACTAAGTTTAATTGAGAGCTGCTTGGAAGCCTGATGGTGTGTGAAGTTAGTGAGCCAAATGGAGTTGTTCTCCCACAAGAACCACTCGGCTGATCCTTCTTCAATATGCCCTTCACCAACATGCAGTGTTTCCTTGATTGAATTAGCTCTCACACAAATATTTGCGGCTAGAGCCTTTGCATTGAGAACTATCTGAAAACGGCTGTCTCTCTGAAGTTGCCTGTGAATGTGGAGTTGGTGGCATGTGAAACCCGCATGTGGAGCATTCGTTTTTGTGGGATGCTCTACCAGGTTCATTCCTAGATAATGCACTCAAACGGCACTAAACATAGAGTGTGAAAACTGAGTTTCCTTGAGAGCTGCCTGTAAGCCTGATGGTGTGTGAAGTTAGTGAGCCAAATAGAGTTGTTCTCCCACAAGAACCACTCGGCTGATCCTTCTTCAATATGCCCTTCACCAACATGCAGTGTTTCCTTGATTGAATTAGCTCTCACACCAATATTTGTGTCTAGAGCCTTTGCATTGAGGGCTATCTAAAAACGGCTGTGGCGCTGAAGTTGCCTGAGAATGTGGAGTTGGTGGCATGTGAAACCCGCATGTGGAGCATTCGTTTGTGTGGGATGCTGACCAAGCTTCATTTCAGTCCTAGGCACTCAAAGGGCACTAAGCATAGAGTGTGAAAACTGAGTTTCCTTGAGAGCTGCTTGGAAGCCTGATGGTGTGTGAAGTTAGTGAGCCAAATGGAGTTGTTCTCCCACAAGAACCACTCGGCTGATCCTTCTTCAATATGCCCTTCACCAACATGCAGTGTTTCCTTGATTGAATTAGCTCTCACACCAATATTTGCGTCTAGAGCGTTTGCATTGAGGGCTATCTGAAAACGGCTGTGGCGCTGAAGGTGCCTGTGAATGTGGAGTTGGTGGCATGTGAAACCCGCATGTGGAGCATTCGTTTGTGTGGGATGCTCTACCAGGTTCATTCCTAGATAATGCACTCAAAGGGCACTAAGCATAGAGTGTGAAAACTGAGTTTCCTTGAGAGCTGCTTGGAAGCCTGATGGTGTGTGAAGTTAGTGAGCCAAATGGAGTTGTTCTCCCACAAGAACCACTCGGCTGATCCTTCTTCAATATGCCCTTCACCAACATGCAGTGTTTCCTTGATTGAATTAGCTCTCACACCAATATTTGCGTCTAGAGCCTTTGCATTGAGGGCTATCTGAAAACGGCTGTGGCTCTGAAGTTGCCTGTGAATGTGGGGTTGGTGGCATGTGAAACCCGCATGTGGAGCATTCGTTTTTGTGGGATGCTCTACCAGGTTCATTCCTAGATAATGCACTCAAACGGCACTAAACATAGAGTGTGAAAACTGAGTTTCCTTGAGAGCTGCTTGGAAGCCTGATGGTGTGTGAAGTTAGTGAGCCAAATGGAGTTGTTCTCCCACAAGAACCACTCGGCTGATCCTTCTTCAATATGCCCTTCACCAACATGCAGTGTTTCCTTGATTGAATTAGCTCTCACACCAATATTTGCATCTAGAGCCTTTGCATTGAGGGCTATCTGAAAACGGCTGTGGCGCTGAAGTTGCCTGTGAATGTGGAGTTGGTGGCATGTGAAACGCGCATGTGGAGCATTCGTTTGTGTGGGATGCTCTACCAGGTTCATTCCTAGATAATGCACTCAAAGGGCACTAAGCATAGAGTGTGAAAACTGAGTTTCCTTGAGAGCTGCTTGGAAGCCTGATGGTGTGTGAAGTTAGTGAGCCAAATGGAGTTGTTCTCCCACAAGAACCACTCGGCTGATCCTTCTTCAATATGCCCTTCACCAACATGCAGTGTTTCCTTGATTGAATTAGCTCTCACACCAATATTTGCGTCTAGAGCCTTTGCATTGAGGGCTATCTGAAAACAGCTGTGGCGCTGAAGTTGCCTGTGAATGTGGAGTTGGGGGCATGTGAAACCCGCATGTGGAGCATTCGTTTGTGTGGGATGCTCTACCAGGTTCATTCCTAGATAATGCACTCAAAGGGCAATAAGCATAGAGTGTGAAAACTGAGTTTCCTTGAGAGCTGCTTGGAAGCCTGATGGTGTGTGAAGTTAGTGAGCCAAATGGAGTTGTTCTCCCACAAGAACCACTCGGCTGATCCTTCTTCAATATACCCTTCACCAACATGCAGTGTTTCCTTGATTGAATTAACTCTCACACCAATATTTGCGTCTAGAGCCTTTGCATTGAGAGCTATCTGAAAATGGCTGTGGCGCTGAAGTTGCCTGTGAATGTGGAGTTGGTGGCATGTGAAACCCGCATGTGGAGCATTCGTTTGTGTGGGATCCTCACCAAGCTTCTTTTCTGTCCTAGGCACACAAAGGGCACTAAGCATAGAGTGTGAAAACTGAGTTTCCTTGAGAGCTGCTTGGAAGCCTGATGGTGTGTGAAGTTAGTGAGCCAAATGGAGTTGTTCTCCCACAAGAACCACTCGGCTGATCCTTCTTCAATATGCCCTTCACCAACATGCAGTGTTTCCTTGATTGAATTAGCTCTCACACCAATATTTGTGTCTAGAGCCTTTGCATTGAGGGCTATTGAAAACGGCTGTTTCGCTGAAGTTGCCTGTGAATGTGGAGTTGGTGGCATGTGAAACCCGCATGTGGAGCATTCGTTTGTGTGGGATGCTCTACCAGGTTCATTCCTAGATAATGCACTCAAAGGGCACTAAGCATAGAGTGTGAAAACTGAGTTTCCTTGAGAGCTGCTTGGAAGCCTGATGGTGTGTGAAGTTAGTGAGCCAAATGGAGTTGTTCTCCCACAAGAACCACTCGGCTGAGCCTTCTTCAATATGCCCTTCACCAACATGCAGTGTTTCCTTGATTGAATTAGCTCTCACACCAATATTTGCGGCTAGAGCCTTTGCATTGAGAACTATCTGAAAACGGCTGTCTCTCTGAAGTTGCCTGTGAATGTGGAGTTGGTGGCATGTGAAACCCGCATGTGGAGCATTCGTTTTTGTGGGATGCTCTACCAGGTTCATTCCTAGATAATGCACTCAAACGGCACTAAACATAGAGTGTGAAAACTGAGTTTCCTTGAGAGCTGCCTGTAAGCCTGATGGTGTGTGAAGTTAGTGAGCCAAATAGAGTTGTTCTCCCACAAGAACCACTCGGCTGATCCTTCTTCAATATGCCCTTCACCAACATGCAGTGTTTCCTTGATTGAATTAGCTCTCACACCAATATTTGTGTCTAGAGCCTTTGCCTTGAGGGCTATCTGAAAACGGCTGTGGCGCTGAAGTTGCCTGAGAATGTGGAGTTGGTGGCATGTGAAACCCGCATGTGGAGCATTCGTTTGTGTGGGATGCTCTACCAAGCTTCATTTCAGTCCTAGGCACTCAAAGGGCACTAAGCATAGAGTGTGAAAACTGAGTTTCCTTGAGAGCTGCTTGGAAGCCTGATGGTGTGTGAAGTTAGTGAGCCAAATGGAGTTGTTCTCCCACAAGAACCACTCGGCTGATCCTTCTTCAATATGCCCTTCACCAACATGCAGTGTTTCCTTGATTGAATTAGCTCTCACACCAATATTTGCGTCTAGAGCGTTTGCATTGAGGGCTATCTGAAAACGGCTGTGGCGCTGAAGGTGCCTGTGAATGTGGAGTTGGTGGCATGTGAAACCCGCATGTGGAGCATTCGTTTGTGTGGGATGCTCTACCAGGTTCATTCCTAGATAATGCACTCAAAGGGCACTAAGCATAGAGTGTGAAAACTGAGTTTCCTTGAGAGCTGCTTGGAAGCCTGATGGTGTGTGAAGTTAGTGAGCCAAATGGAGTTGTTCTCCCACAAGAACCACTCGGCTGATCCTTCTTCAATATGCCCTTCACCAACATGCAGTGTTTCCTTGATTGAATTAGCTCTCACACCAATATTTGCGTCTAGAGCCTTTGCATTGAGGGCTATCTGAAAACGGCTGTGGCTCTGAAGTTGCCTGTGAATGTGGGGTTGGTGGCATGTGAAACCCACATGTGGAGCATTCGTTTTTGTGGGATGCTCTACCAGGTTCATTCCTAGATAATGCACTCAAACGGCACTAAACATAGAGTGTGAAAACTGAGTTTCCTTGAGAGCTGCTTGGAAGCCTGATGGTGTGTGAAGTTAGTGAGCCAAATGGAGTTGTTCTCCCACAAGAACCACTCGGCTGATCCTTCTTCAATATGCCCTTCACCAACATGCAGTGTTTCCTTGATTGAATTAGCTCTCACAATAATATTTGCATCTAGAGCCTTTGCATTGAGGGCTATCTGAAAACGGCTGTGGCGCTGAAGTTGCCTGTGAATGTGGAGTTGGTGGCATGTGAAACGCGCATGTGGAGCATTCGTTTGTGTGGGATGCTCTACCAGGTTCATTCCTAGATAATGCACTCAAAGGGCACTAAGCATAGAGTGTGAAAACTGAGTTTCCTTGAGAGCTGCTTGGAAGCCTGATGGTGTGTGAAGTTAGTGAGCCAAATGGAGTTGTTCTCCCACAAGAACCACTCGGCTGATCCTTCTTCAATATGCCCTTCACCAACATGCAGTGTTTCCTTGATTGAATTAGCTCTCACACCAATATTTGCGTCTAGAGCCTTTGCATTGAGGGCTATCTGAAAACAGCTGTGGTGCTGAAGTTGCCTGTGAATGTGGAGTTGGGGGCATGTGAAACCCGCATGTGGAGCATTCGTTTGTGTGGGATGCTCTACCAGGTTCATTCCTAGATAATGCACTCAAAGGGCAATAAGCATAGAGTGTGAAAACTGAGTTTCCTTGAGAGCTGCTTGGAAGCCTGATGGTGTGTGAAGTTAGTGAGCCAAATGGAGTTGTTCTCCCACAAGAACCACTCGGCTGATCCTTCTTCAATATACCCTTCACCAACATGCAGTGTTTCCTTGATTGAATTAACTCTCACACCAATATTTGCGTCTAGAGCCTTTGCATTGAGAGCTATCTGAAAATGGCTGTGGCGCTGAAGTTGCCTGTGAATGTGGAGTTGGTGGCATGTGAAACCCGCATGTGGAGCATTCGTTTGTGTGGGATCCTCACCAAGCTTCTTTTCTGTCCTAGGCACACAAAGGGCACTAAGCATAGAGTGTGAAAACTGAGTTTCCTTGAGAGCTGCTTGGAAGCCTGATGGTGTGTGAAGTTAGTGAGCCAAATGGAGTTGTTCTCCCACAAGAACCACTCGGCTGATCCTTCTTCAATATGCCCTTCACCAACATGCAGTGTTTCCTTGATTGAATTAGCTCTCACACCAATATTTGTGTCTAGAGCCTTTGCATTGAGGGCTATTGAAAACGGCTGTTTCGCTGAAGTTGCCTGTGAATGTGGAGTTGGTGGCATGTGAAACCCGCATGTGGAGCATTCGTTTGTGTGGGATGCTCTACCAGGTTCATTCCTAGATAATGCACTCAAAGGGCACTAAGCATAGAGTGTGAAAACTGAGTTTCCTTGAGAGCTGCTTGGAAGCCTGATGGTGTGTGAAGTTAGTGAGCCAAATGGAGTTGTTCTCCCACAAGAACCACTCGGCTGATCCTTCTTCAATATGCCCTTCACCAACATGCAGTGTTTCCTTGATTGAATTAACTCTCACACCAATATTTGCGTCTAGAGCCTTTGCATTGAGAGCTATCTGAAAACGGCTGTGGCGCTGAAGTTGCCTGTGAATGTGGAGTTGGTGGCATGTGAAACCCGCATGTGGAGCATTCGTTTGTGTGGGATCCTCACCAAGTTCATTTCTGTCCTAGGTACACAAAGGGCACTAAGCATAGAGTTTGAAAACTGAGTTTCCTTGAGAGCTGCCTGGAAGCCTGATGGTGTGTGAAGTTAGTGAGCCAAATGGAGTTGTTCTCCCACAAGAACCACTCGGCTGATCCTTCTTCAATATGCCCTTCACCAACATGCAGTTTTTCCTTGATTGAATTAGCTCTCACACCAATATTTGCGTCTAGAGCCTTTGCATTGAGGGCTATCTGAAAACGGCTGTGGCGCTGAAGTTGCCTGTGAATGTGGAGTTGGTGGCATGTGAAACCCGCATGTGGAGCATTCGTTTGTGTTGGATGCTCTACCAGGTTCATTCCTAGATAATGCACTCAAAGGGCACTAAGCATAGAGTGTGAAAACTGAGTTTCCTTGAGAGCTGCTTGGAAGCCTGATGGTGTGTGAAGTTAGTGAGCCAAATGGAGTTGTTCTCCCACAAGAACCACTCGGCTGATCCTTCTTCAATATGCCCTTCACCAACATGCAGTGTTTCCTTGATTGAATTAGCTCTCACACCAATATTTGCGTCTAGAGCCTTTGCATTGAGGGCTATCTGAAAACGGCTGTGGCGCTGAAGTTGCCTTTGAATGTGGAGTTGGTGGCATGTGAAACCCGCATGTGGAGCATTCGTTTGTGTGGGATGCTCTACCAGGTTCATTCCTAGATAATGCACTCAAAGGGCACTAAGCATAGAGTGTGAAAACTGAGTTTCCTTGAGAGCTGCTTGGAAGCCTCATGGTGTGTGAAGTTAGTGAGCCAAATGGAGTTGTTCTCCCACAAGATCCACTCGGCTGATCCTTCTTCAATATGCCCTTCACCAACATGCAGTGTTTCCTTGATTGAATTAGCTCTCACACCAATATTTGCGTCTAGAGCCTTTGCATTGAGGGCTATCTGAAAATGGCTGTGGCGCTGAAGTTGCCTGTGAATGTGGAGTTGGTGGCATGTGAAACCCGCATGTGGAGCATTCATTTGTTTAGGATGCTCACCAAGTTTCATTTCAGTCCTAGGCACTCAAAGGGCACTAAGCATAGAGTGTGAAAACTGAGTTTCCTTGAGAGCTGCTTGGAAGCCTGATGGTGTGTGAAGTTAGTGAGCCAAATGGAGTTGTTCTCCCACAAGAACCACTCGGCTGATCCTTCTTCAATATGCCCTTCACCAACATGCAGTGTTTCCTTGATTGAATTAGCTCTCACACCAATATTTGCGTCTAGAGCCTTTGCATTTTGGGCTATTGAATGCAGCAGTGGCGCTGAAGTTGCCTGTGAATGTGGAGTTGGTGGCATGTGAAACCCGCATGTGGAGCATTCGTTTGTGTGGGATGCTCTACCAGGTTCATTCCTAGATAATGCACTCAAAGGGCACTAAGCATAGAGTGTGAAAACTGAGTTTCCTTGAGAGCTGCTTGGAAGCCTGATGGTGTGTGAAGTTAGTGAGCCAAATGGAGTTGTTCTCCCACAAGAACCACTCGGCTGATCCTTCTTCAATATACCCTTCACCAACATGCAGTGTTTCCTTGATTGAATTAGCTCTCACAACAATATTTGCGTCTAGAGCCTTTGCATTGAGGGCTATCTGAAAACGGCTGTGGCACTGAAGTTGCCTGTGAATGTGGAGTTGTTGGCATGTGAAACCCGCATGTGGAGCATTCGTTTTTGTGGGATGCTCTACCAGGTTCATTCCTAGATAATGCACTCAAAGGGCACTAAGCATAGAGTGTGAAAACTGAGTTTCCTTGAGAGCTGCTTGGAAGCCTGATTTTGTGTGAAGTTAGTGAGCCAAATGGAGTTGTTCTCCCATAAGAACCACTCAGCTGATCCTTCTTCAATATGCCCTTCACCAACATGCAGTGTTTCCTTGATTGAATTAACTCTCACACCAATATTTGCGTCTAGAGCCTTTGCATTGAGAGCTATCTGAAAATGGCTGTGGCGCTGAAGTTGCCTGTGAATGTGGAGTTGGTGGCATGTGAAACCCGCATGTGGAGCATTCGTTTGTGTGGGATCCTCACCAAGCTTCTTTTCTGTCCTAGGCACACAAAGGGCACTAAGCATAGAGTGTGAAAACTGAGTTTCCTTGAGAGCTGCTTGGAAGCCTGATGGTGTGTGAAGTTAGTGAGCCAAATGGAGTTGTTCTCCCACAAGAACCACTCGGCTGATCCTTCTTCAATATGCCCTTCACCAACATGCAGTGTTTCCTTGATTGAATTAGCTCTCACACCAATATTTGTGTCTAGAGCCTTTGCATTGAGGGCTATTGAAAACGGCTGTTTCGCTGAAGTTGCCTGTGAATGTGGAGTTGTTGGCATGTGAAACCCGCATGTGGAGCATTCGTTTTTGTGGGATGCTCTACCAGGTTCATTCCTAGATAATGCACTCAAAGGGCACTAAGCATAGAGTGTGAAAACTGAGTTTCCTTGAGAGCTGCTTGGAAGCCTGATGGTGTGTGAAGTTAGTGAGCCAAATGGAGTTGTTCTCCCACAAGAACCACTCGGCTGATCCTTCTTCAATATGCCCTTCACCAACATGCAGTGTTTCCTTGATTGAATTAACTCTCACACCAATATTTGCGTCTAGAGCCTTTGCATTGAGAGCTATCTGAAAATGGCTGTGGCGCTGAAGTTGCCTGTGAATGTGGAGTTGGTGGCATGTGAAACCCGCATGTGGAGCATTCGTTTGTGTGGGATCCTCACCAAGTTCATTTCTGTCCTAGGTACACAAAGGGCACTAAGCATAGAGTTTGAAAACTGAGTTTCCTTGAGAGCTGCCTGGAAGCCTGATGGTGTGTGAAGTTAGTGAGCCAAATGGAGTTGTTCTCCCACAAGAACCACTCGGCTGATCCTTCTTCAATATGCCCTTCACCAACATGCAGTTTTTCCTTGATTGAATTAGCTCTCACACCAATATTTGCGTCTAGAGCCTTTGCATTGAGGGCTATCTGAAAACGGCTGTGGCGCTGAAGTTGCCTGTGAATGTGGAGTTGGTGGCATGTGAAACCCGCATGTGGAGCATTCGTTTGTGTTGGATGCTCTACCAGGTTCATTCCTAGATAATGCACTCAAAGGGCACTAAGCATAGAGTGTGAAAACTGAGTTTCCTTGAGAGCTGCTTGGAAGCCTGATGGTGTGTGAAGTTAGTGAGCCAAATGGAGTTGTTCTCCCACAAGAACCACTCGGCTGATCCTTCTTCAATATGCCCTTCACCAACATGCAGTGTTTCCTTGATTGAATTAGCTCTCACACCAATATTTGCGTCTAGAGCCTTTGCATTGAGGGCTATCTGAAAACGGCTGTGGCGCTGAAGTTGCCTTTGAATGTGGAGTTGGTGGCATGTGAAACCCGCATGTGGAGCATTCGTTTGTGTGGGATGCTCTACCAGGTTCATTCCTAGATAATGCACTCAAAGGGCACTAAGCATAGAGTGTGAAAACTGAGTTTCCTTGAGAGCTGCTTGGAAGCCTGATGGTGTGTGAAGTTAGTGAGCCAAATGGAGTTGTTCTCCCACAAGATCCACTCGGCTGATCCTTCTTCAATATGCCCTTCACCAACATGCAGTGTTTCCTTGATTGAATTAGCTCTCACACCAATATTTGCGTCTAGAGCCTTTGCATTGAGGGCTATCTGAAAATGGCTGTGGCGCTGAAGTTGCCTGTGAATGTGGAGTTGGTGGCATGTGAAACCCGCATGTGGAGCATTCATTTGTTTGGGATGCTCACCAAGTTTCATTTCAGTCCTAGGCACTCAAAGGGCACTAAGCATAGAGTGTGAAAACTGAGTTTCCTTGAGAGCTGCTTGGAAGCCTGATGGTGTGTGAAGTTAGTGAGCCAAATGGAGTTGTTCTCCCACAAGAACCACTCGGCTGATCCTTCTTCAATATGCCCTTCACCAACATGCAGTGTTTCCTTGATTGAATTAGCTCTCACACCAATATTTGCGTCTAGAGCCTTTGCATTTTGGGCTATTGAATGCAGCAGTGGCGCTGAAGTTGCCCGTGAATGTGGAGTTGGTGGCATGTGAAACCCGCATGTGCAGCATTCGTTTGTGTGGGATGCTCTACCAGGTTCATTCCTAGATAATGCACTCAAAGGGCACTAAGCATAGAGTGTGAAAACTGAGTTTCCTTGAGAGCTGCTTGGAAGCCTGATGGTGTGTGAAGTTAGTGAGCCAAATGGAGTTGTTCTCCCACAAGAACCACTCGGCTGATCCTTCTTCAATATACCCTTCACCAACATGCAGTGTTTCCTTGATTGAATTAGCTCTCACAACAATATTTGCGTCTAGAGCCTTTGCATTGAGGGCTATCTGAAAACGGCTGTGGCACTGAAGTTGCCTGTGAATGTGGAGTTGTTGGCATGTGAAACCCGCATGTGGAGCATTCGTTTTTGTGGGATGCTCTACCAGGTTCATTCCTAGATAATGCACTCAAAGGGCACTAAGCATAGAGTGTGAAAACTGAGTTTCCTTGAGAGCTGCTTGGAAGCCTGATTTTGTGTGAAGTTAGTGAGCCAAATGGAGTTGTTCTCCCATAAGAACCACTCAGCTGATCCTTCTTCAATATGCCCTTCACCAACATGCAGCGTTCCCTTGATTGAATTAGCTCTCACACCAATATTTGCGTCTAGAGCCTTTGCATTGAGGGCTATCTGAAAACGGCTGTGGCGCTGAAGGTGCCTGTGAATGTGGAGTTGTTGGCATGTGAAACCCGCATGTGGAGCATTCGTTTGTGTGGGATGCTCTACCAGGTTCATTCCTAGATAATGCACTCAAAGGGCACTAAGCATAGAGTGTGAAAACTGAGTTTCCTTGAGAGCTGCTTGGAAGCCTGATGGTGTGTGAAGTTAGTGAGCCAAATGGAGTTGTTCTCCCACAAGATCCACTCGGCTGATCCTTCTTCAATATGCCCTTCACCAACATGCAGTGTTTCCTTGATTGAATTAGCTCTCACACCAATATTTGCGTCTAGAGCCTTTGCATTGAGAGCTATCTGAAAATGGCTGTGGCGCTGAAGTTGCCTGAGAATGTGGAGTTGGTGGCATGTGAAACCCACATGTGGAGCTTTCGTTTGTGTGGGATGCTCTACCAGGTTCATTCCTAGATAATGCACTCAAAGGACACTAAGCATAGAGTGTGAAAACTGAGTTTCCTTGAGAGCTGCTTGGAAGCCTGATGGTGTGTGAAGTTAGTGAGCCAAATGGAGTTGTTCTCCCACAAGAACCACTCGGCTGATCCTTCTTCAATGTGCCCTTCACCAACATGCAGTGTTCCCTTGATTGAATTAGCTCTCACACCAATATTTGCATCTAGAGCCTTTGCATTGAGGGCTATCTGAAAACGGCTGTGGCGCTGAAGTTGCCTGTGAATGTGGAGTTGGTGGCATGTGAAACCCGCATGTGGAGCATTCATTTGTGTGGGATGCTCTACCAGGTTCATTCCTAGATAATGCACTCAAAGGGCAGTAAGCATAGAGTGTGAAAACTGAGTTTCCTTGAGAGCTGCTTGGAAGCCTGATGGTGTGTCAAGTTAGTGAGCCAAATGGAGTTGTTCTCCCACAGAATACACTTTGCTGATCCTTCTTCAATATGCCCTTCACCAACATGCAGTGTTTCCTTGATTGAATTAGCTCTCACACCAATATTTGCGTCTAGAGCCTTTGCATTGAGGGCTATCTGAAAATGGCTGTGGCGCTGAAGTTGCCTGTGAATGTGGAGTTGGTGGCATGTGAAACCCGCATGTGGAGCATTCGTTTGTGTGGGATGCTCTACCAGGTTCATTCCTAGATAATGCACTCAAAGGGCAATAAGCATAGAGTGTGAAAACTGAGTTTCCTTGAGAGCTGCTTGGAAGCCTGATGGTGTGTGAAGTTAGTGAGCCAAATGGAGTTGTTCTCCCACAAGAACCACTCGGCTGATCCTTCTTCAATATGCCCTTCACCAACATGCAGTGTTTCCTTGATTGAATTAGCTCTCACACCAATATTTGCGTCTAGAGCCTTTGCATTGAGGGCTATCTGAAAATAGCTGTGGCGCTGAAGTTGCCTGTGAATGTGGAGTTGGTGGCATGTGAAACCCGCATGTGGAGCATTCGTTTGTGTGGGATGCTCTACCAGGTTCATTCCTAGATAATGCACTCAAAGGGCACTAAGCATAGAGTGTGAAAACTGAGTTTCCTTGAGAGCTGCTTGGAAGCCTGATGGTGTGTGAAATTAGTGAGCCAAATGGAGTTGTTCTCCCACAAGAACCACTCGGCTGATCCTTCTTCAATATGCCCTTCACCAACATGCAGTGTTTCCTTGATTGAATTAGCTCTCACACCAATATTTGCGTCTAGAGCCTTTGCATTGAGAGCTATCTGAAAACGGCTGTGGCGCTGAAGTTGCCTGAGAATGTGGAGTTGGTGGCATGTGAAAGCCGCATGTGGAGCATTCGTTTGTGTGGGATCCTCGCCAAGGTTCATTTCAGTCCTAGGCACACAAAGGGCACTAAGCATAGAGTGTGAAAACTGAGTTTCCTTGAGAGCTGCTTGGAAGCCTGATGGTGTATGAAGTTAGTGAGCCAAATGGAGTTGTTCTCCCACAAGAACCACTCGGCTGATCCTTCTTCAATATGCCCTTCACCAACATGCAGTGTTCCCTTGATTGAATTAGCTCTCACACCAATATTTGCGTCTAGAGCCTTTGCATTGAGGGCTATCTGAAAATGGCTGTGGCGCTGAAGTTGCCTGTGAATGTGGAGTTGGTGGCATGTGAAACCCGCATGTGGAGCATTCGTTTGTGTGGGATGCTCTACCAGGTTCATTCCTAGATAATGCACTCAAAGGGCACTAAGCATAGAGTGTGAAAACTGAGGTTCCTTGAGAGCTGCTTGGAAGCCTGATGGTGTGTGAAGTTAGTGAGCCAAATGGAGTTGTTCTCCCACAAGAACCACTCGGCTGATCCTTCTTCAATATGCCCTTCACCAACATGCAGTGTTTCTTTGATTGAATTAGCTCTCACACCAATATTTGCGTCTAGAGCCTTTGCATTGAGGGCTATCTGAAAATAGCTGTGGCGCTGAAGTTGCCTGTGAATGTGGAGTTGGTGGCATGTGAAACCCGCATGTGGAGCATTCGTTTGTGTGGGATGCTCTACCAGGTTCATTCCTAGATAATGCACTCAAAGGGCACTAAGCATAGAGTGTGAAAACTGAGTTTCCTTGAGAGCTGCTTGGAAGCCTGATGGTGTGTGAAGTTAGTGAGCCAAATGGAGTTGTTCTCCCACAAGAACCACTCAGCTGATCCTTCTTCAATATGCCCTTCACCAACATGCAGTGTTTCCTTGATTGAATTAGCTCTCACACCAATATTTGCGTCTAGAGCCTTTGCATTGAGAGCTATCTGAAAATGGCTGTGGCGCTGAAGTTGCCTGAGAATGTGGAGTTGGTGGCATGTGAAACCCGCATGTGGAGCATTCGTTTGTGTGGAATCCTCGCGAAGGTTCATTTCAGTCCTAGGCACACAAAGGGCACTAAGCATAGGGTTTGATAACTGAGTTTCCTTGAGAGCTGCTTGGAAGCCTGATGGTGTGTGAAGTTAGTGAGCCAAATGGAGTTGTTCTCCCACAAGAACCACTCGGCTGATCCTTCTTCAATATGCCCTTCACCAACATGCAGTGTTTCCTTGATTGAATTAGCTCTCACACCAATATTTGCGTCTAGAGCCTTTGCATTGAGGGCTATCTGAAAATGGCTGTGGCGCTGAAGGTGCCTGTGAATGTGGAGTTGTTGGCATGTGAAACCCGCATGTGGAGCATTCGTTTGTGTGGGATGCTCTACCAGGTTCATTCCTAGATAATGCACTCAAAGGGCACTAAGCATAGAGTGTGAAAACTGAGTTTCCTTGAGAGCTGCTTGGAAGCCTGATGGTGTGTGAAGTTAGTGAGCCAAATGGAGTTGTTCTCCCACAAGAACCACTCGGCTGATCCTTCTTCAATATGCCCTTCACCAACATGCAGTGTTCCCTTGATTGAATTAGCTCTCAAACCAATACTTGCGTCTAGAGCCTTTGCATTGAGGGCTATCTGAAAACGGCTGTGGCACTAAAGTGGCCTGTGAATGTGGAGTTGGTGGCATGTGAAACCCGCATGTGGAGCATTCGTTTGTGTGGGATGCTCTACCAGGTTCATTCCTAGATAATGCACTCAAAGGGCACTAAGCATAGAGTGTGAAAACTGAGTTTCCTTGAGAGCTGCTTGGAAGCCTGATGGTGTGTGAAGTTAGTGAGCCAAATGGAGTTGTTCTCCCACAAGAACCACTCGGCTGATCCTTCTTCAATATGCCCTTCACCAACATGCAGTGTTCCCTTGATTGAATTAGCTCTCACACCAATATTTGCATCTCGAGCCTTTGCATTGAGGGCTATCTGAAAACGGCTGTGGCGCTGAAGTTGCCTGTGAATGTGGAGTTGGTGGCATGTGAAACCCGCATGTGGAGCATTCGTTTGTGTGGGATGCTCTACCAGGTTCATTCCTAGATAATGCACTCAAAGGGCACTAAGCATAGAGTGTGAAAACTGAGTTTCCTTAAGAGCTGCTTGGAAGCCTGATGGTGTGTGAAGTTAGTGAGCCAAATGGAGTTGTTCTCCCACAGAATACACTTTGCTGATCCTTCTTCAATATGCCCTTCACCAACATGCAGTGTTTCCTTGATTGAATTAGCTCTCACACCAATATTTGCGTCTAGAGCCTTTGCATTGAGGGCTATCTGAAAATGGCTGTGGCGCTGAAGTTGCCTGTGAATGTGGAGTTGGTGGCATGTGAAACCCGCATGTGGAGCATTCGTTTGTGTGGGATGCTCTACCAGGTTCATTCCTAGATAATGCACTCAAAGGGCACTAAGCATAGAGTGTGAAAACTGAGTTTCCTTGAGAGCTGCTTGGAAGCCTGATGGTGTGTGAAGTTAGTGAGCCAAATGGAGTTGTTCTCCCACAAGAACCACTCGGCTGATCCTTCTTCAATATGCCCTTCACCAACATGCAGTGTTTCTTTGATTGAATTAGCTCTCACACCAATATTTGCGTCTAGAGCCTTTGCATTGAGGGCTATCTGAAAATAGCTGTGGCGCTGAAGTTGCCTGTGAATGTGGAGTTGGTGGCATGTGAAACCCGCATGTGGAGCATTCGTTTGTGTGGGATGCTCTACCAGGTTCATTCCTAGATAATGCACTCAAAGGGCACTAAGCATAGAGTGTGAAAACTGAGTTTCCTTGAGAGCTGCTTGGAAGCCTGATGGTGTGTGAAGTTAGTGAGCCAAATGGAGTTGTTCTCCCACAAGAACCACTCGGCTGATCCTTCTTCAATATGCCCTTCACCAACATGCAGTGTTTCCTTGATTGAATTAGCTCTCACACCAATATTTGCGTCTAGAGCCTTTGCATTGAGAGCTATCTGAAAACGGCTGTGGCGCTGAAGTTGCCTGAGAATGTGGAGTTGGTGGCATGTGAAACCCGCATGTGGAGCATTCGTTTGTGTGGAATCCTCGCCAAGGTTCATTTCAGTCCTAGGCACACAAAGGGCACTAAGCATAGGGTGTGAAAACTGAGTTTCCTTGAGAGCTGCTTGGAAGCCTGATGGTGTGTGAAGTTAGTGAGCCAAATGGAGTTGTTCTCCCACAAGAACCACTCGGCTGATCCTTCTTCAATATGCCCTTCACCAACATGCAGTGTTTCCTTGATTGAATTAGCTCTCACACCAATATTTGCGTCTAGAGCCTTTGCATTGAGGGCTATCTGAAAATAGCTGTG
The DNA here is from genome assembly GCF_030435755.1 of Ochotona princeps. NCBI lineage: Eukaryota > Metazoa > Chordata > Mammalia > Lagomorpha > Ochotonidae > Ochotona > Ochotona princeps. The sequence goes on from NW_026698570.1 coordinate 22,933, forward strand.
GCGCTGAAGTTGCCTGTGAATGTGGAGTTGGTGGCATGTGAAACCCGCATGTGGAGCATGCGTTTGTGTGGGATGCTCTACCAGGTTCATTCCTAGATAATGCACTCAAAGGGCACTAAGCATAGGGTTTGAAAACTGAGTTTCCTTGAGAGCTGCTTGGAAGCCTGATGGTGTGTGAAGTTAGTGAGCCAAATGGAGTTGTTCTCCCACAAGAACCACTCGGCTGATCCTTCTTCAATATGCCCTTCACCAACATGCAGTGTTCCCTTGATTGAATTAGCTCTCACACCAATATTTGCGTCTAGAGCCTTTGCATTGAGGGCTATCTGAAAATGGCTGTGGCGCTGAAGGTGCCTGTGAATGTGGAGTTGTTGGCATGTGAAACCCGCATGTTGAGCATTCGTTTGTGTGGGATGCTCTACCAGGTTCATTCCTAGATAATGCACTCAAAGGGCACTAAGCATAGAGTGTGAAAACTGAGTTTCCTTGAGAGCTGCTTGGAAGCCTGATGGTGTGTGAAGTTAGTGAGCCAAATGGAGTTGTTCTCCCACAAGATCCACTCGGCTGATCCTTCTTCAGTATGCCCTTCACCAACATGCAGTGTTCCCTTGATTGAATTAGCTCTCACACCAATATTTGCGTCTAGAGCCTTTGCATTGAGGGCTATCTGAAAACGGCTGTGGCGCTGAAGTTGCCTGTGAATGTGGAGTTGGTGGCATGTGAAACCCGCATGTGGAGCATTCGTTTGTGTGGGATGCTCTACCAGGTTCATTCCTAGATAATGCACTCAAAGGGCACTAAGCATAGAGTGTGAAAACTGAGTTTCCTTGAGAGCTGCTTGGAAGCCTGATGGTGTGTGACGTTAGTGAGCCAAATGGAGTTGTTCTTAGACAGAATCCACTTTGCTGATCCTTCTTCAATATGCCCTTCACCAACATGCAGTGTTTCCTTGATTGAATTAGCTCTCACACCAATATTTGCGTCTAGAGCCTTTGCATTGAGGGCTATCTGAAAAGGGCTGTGGCGCTGAAGTTGCCTGTGAATGTGGAGTTGGTGGCATGTGAAACCCGCATGTGGAGCATTCGTTTGTGTGGGATGCTCTACCAGGTTCATTCCTAGATAATGCACTCAAAGGGCACTAAGCATAGAGTGTGAAAACTGAGTTTCCTTGAGAGCTGCTTCGAAGCCTGATGGTGTGTGAAGTTAGTGAGCCAAATGGAGTTGTTCTCCCACAGAATCCACTTTGCTGATCCTTCTTCAATATGCCCTCCACCAACATGCAGTGTTTCCTTGATTGAATTAGCTCTCACACCAATATTTGCGTCTAGAGCCTTTGCATTGAGGGCTATCTGAAAACGGCTGTGGCGCTGAAGTTGCCTGTGAATGTGGAGTTGGTGGCATGTGAAACCCGCATGTGGAGCATTCGTTTGTGTGGAATCTCGCCAAGTTTCATTTCAGTCCTAGGCACACAAAGGGCACTAAGCATAGAGTGTGAAAACTGAGTTTCCTTGAGAGCTGCTTGGAAGCCTGATGGTGTGTGAAGTTAGTGAGCCAAATGGAGTTGTTCTCCCACAAGAACCACTCGGCTGATCCTTCTTCAATATGCCCTTCACCTACATGCAGTGTTTCCTTGATTGAATTAGCTCTCACACCAATATTTGCGTCTAGAGCCTTTGCATTGAGGGCTATCTGAAAACGGCTGTGGCGCTGAAGTTGCCTGTGAATGTGGAGTTGGTGGCATGTGAAACCCGCATGTGGAGCATTCGTTTGTGTGGGATGCTCTACCAGGTTCATTCCTAGATAATGCACTCAAAGGGCACTAAGCATAGAGTGTGAAAACTGAGTTTCCTTGAGAGCTGCTTGGACGCATGATGGTGTGTGAAGTTAGTGAGCCAAATGGAGTTGTTCTCCCACAAGAACCACTCGGCTGATCCTTCTTCAATATGCCCTTCACCAACATGCAGTGTTTCCTTGATTGAATTAGCTCTCACACCAATATTTGCGTCTAGAGCCTTTGCATTGAGGGCTATCTGAAAACGGCTGTGGCGCTGAAGTTGCCTGTGAATGTGGAGTTGGTGGCATGTGAAACGCGCATGTGGAGCATTCGTTTGTGTGGGATGCTCTACCAGGTTCATTTCTAGATAATGCACTCAAAGGGCACTAAGCATAGAGTGTGAAAACTGAGTTTCCTTGAGAGCTGCTTGGAAGCCTGATGGTGTGTGAAGTTAGTGAGCCAAATGGAGTTGTTCTCCCACAAGAACCACTCGGCTGATCCTTCTTCAATATGCCCTTCACCAACATGCAGTGTTTCCTTGATTGAATTAGCTCTCACACCAATATTTGCGTCTAGAGCCTTTGCATTGAGGGCTATCTGAAAACAGCTGTGGCGCTGAAGTTGCCTGTGAATGTGGAGTTGGGGGCATGTGAAACCCGCATGTGGAGCATTCGTTTGTGTGGGATGCTCTACCAGGTTCATTCCTAGATAATGCACTCAAAGGGCAATAAGCATAGAGTGTGAAAACTGAGTTTCCTTGAGAGCTGCTTGGAAGCCTGATGGTGTGTGAAGTTAGTGAGCCAAATGGAGTTGTTCTCCCACAAGAACCACTCGGCTGATCCTTCTTCAATATACCCTTCACCAACATGCAGTGTTTCCTTGATCGAATTAACTCTCACACCAATATTTGCGTCTAGAGCCTTTGCATTGAGAGCTATCTGAAAATGGCTGTGGCGCTGAAGTTGCCTGTGAATGTGGAGTTGGTGGCATGTGAAACCCGCATGTGGAGCATTCGTTTGTGTGGGATCCTCACCAAGCTTCTTTTCTGTCCTAGGCACACAAAGGGCACTAAGCATAGAGTGTGAAAACTGAGTTTCCTTGAGAGCTGCTTGGAAGCCTGATGGTGTGTGAAGTTAGTGAGCCAAATGGAGTTGTTCTCCCACAAGAACCACTCGGCTGATCCTTCTTCAATATGCCCTTCACCAACATGCAGTGTTTCCTTGATTGAATTAGCTCTCACACCAATATTTGTGTCTAGAGCCTTTGCATTGAGGGCTATTGAAAACGGCTGTTTCGCTGAAGTTGCCTGTGAATGTGGAGTTGGTGGCATGTGAAACCCGCATGTGGAGCATTCGTTTGTGTGGGATGCTCTACCAGGTTCATTCCTAGATAATGCACTCAAAGGGCACTAAGCATAGAGTGTGAAAACTGAGTTTCCTTGAGAGCTGCTTGGAAGCCTGATGGTGTGTGAAGTTAGTGAGCCAAATGGAGTTGTTCTCCCACAAGAACCACTCGGCTGATCCTTCTTCAATATGCCCTTCACCAACATGCAGTGTTTCCTTGATTGAATTAACTCTCACACCAATATTTGCGTCTAGAGCCTTTGCATTGAGAGCTATCTGAAAATGGCTGTGGCGCTGAAGTTGCCTGTGAATGTGGAGTTGGTGGCATGTGAAACCCGCATGTGGAGCATTCGTTTGTGTGGGATCCTCACCAAGTTCATTTCTGTCCTAGGTACACAAAGGGCACTAAGCATAGAGTTTGAAAACTGAGTTTCCTTGAGAGCTGCCTGGAAGCCTGATGGTGTGTGAAGTTAGTGAGCCAAATGGAGTTGTTCTCCCACAAGAACCACTCGGCTGATCCTTCTTCAATATGCCCTTCACCAACATGCAGTTTTTCCTTGATTGAATTAGCTCTCACACCAATATTTGCGTCTAGAGCCTTTGCATTGAGGGCTATCTGAAAACGGCTGTGGCGCTGAAGTTGCCTGTGAATGTGGAGTTGGTGGCATGTGAAACCCGCATGTGGAGCATTCGTTTGTGTTGGATGCTCTACCAGGTTCATTCCTAGATAATGCACTCAAAGGGCACTAAGCATAGAGTGTGAAAACTGAGTTTCCTTGAGAGCTGCTTGGAAGCCTGATGGTGTGTGAAGTTAGTGAGCCAAATGGAGTTGTTCTCCCACAAGAACCACTCGGCTGATCCTTCTTCAATATGCCCTTCACCAACATGCAGTGTTTCCTTGATTGAATTAGCTCTCACACCAATATTTGCGTCTAGAGCCTTTGCATTGAGGGCTATCTGAAAACGGCTGTGGCGCTGAAGTTGCCTTTGAATGTGGAGTTGGTGGCATGTGAAACCCGCATGTGGAGCATTCGTTTGTGTGGGATGCTCTACCAGGTTCATTCCTAGATAATGCACTCAAAGGGCACTAAGCATAGAGTGTGAAAACTGAGTTTCCTTGAGAGCTGCTTGGAAGCCTCATGGTGTGTGAAGTTAGTGAGCCAAATGGAGTTGTTCTCCCACAAGATCCACTCGGCTGATCCTTCTTCAATATGCCCTTCACCAACATGCAGTGTTTCCTTGATTGAATTAGCTCTCACACCAATATTTGCGTCTAGAGCCTTTGCATTGAGGGCTATCTGAAAATGGCTGTGGCGCTGAAGTTGCCTGTGAATGTGGAGTTGGTGGCATGTGAAACCCGCATGTGGAGCATTCATTTGTTTAGGATGCTCACCAAGTTTCATTTCAGTCCTAGGCACTCAAAGGGCACTAAGCATAGAGTGTGAAAACTGAGTTTCCTTGAGAGCTGCTTGGAAGCCTGATGGTGTGTGAAGTTAGTGAGCCAAATGGAGTTGTTCTCCCACAAGAACCACTCGGCTGATCCTTCTTCAATATGCCCTTCACCAACATGCAGTGTTTCCTTGATTGAATTAGCTCTCACACCAATATTTGCGTCTAGAGCCTTTGCATTTTGGGCTATTGAATGCAGCAGTGGCGCTGAAGTTGCCTGTGAATGTGGAGTTGGTGGCATGTGAAACCCGCATGTGGAGCATTCGTTTGTGTGGGATGCTCTACCAGGTTCATTCCTAGATAATGCACTCAAAGGGCACTAAGCATAGAGTGTGAAAACTGAGTTTCCTTGAGAGCTGCTTGGAAGCCTGATGGTGTGTGAAGTTAGTGAGCCAAATGGAGTTGTTCTCCCACAAGAACCACTCGGCTGATCCTTCTTCAATATACCCTTCACCAACATGCAGTGTTTCCTTGATTGAATTAGCTCTCACAACAATATTTGCGTCTAGAGCCTTTGCATTGAGGGCTATCTGAAAACGGCTGTGGCACTGAAGTTGCCTGTGAATGTGGAGTTGTTGGCATGTGAAACCCGCATGTGGAGCATTCGTTTTTGTGGGATGCTCTACCAGGTTCATTCCTAGATAATGCACTCAAAGGGCACTAAGCATAGAGTGTGAAAACTGAGTTTCCTTGAGAGCTGCTTGGAAGCCTGATTTTGTGTGAAGTTAGTGAGCCAAATGGAGTTGTTCTCCCATAAGAACCACTCAGCTGATCCTTCTTCAATATGCCCTTCACCAACATGCAGTGTTTCCTTGATTGAATTAACTCTCACACCAATATTTGCGTCTAGAGCCTTTGCATTGAGAGCTATCTGAAAATGGCTGTGGCGCTGAAGTTGCCTGTGAATGTGGAGTTGGTGGCATGTGAAACCCGCATGTGGAGCATTCGTTTGTGTGGGATCCTCACCAAGCTTCTTTTCTGTCCTAGGCACACAAAGGGCACTAAGCATAGAGTGTGAAAACTGAGTTTCCTTGAGAGCTGCTTGGAAGCCTGATGGTGTGTGAAGTTAGTGAGCCAAATGGAGTTGTTCTCCCACAAGAACCACTCGGCTGATCCTTCTTCAATATGCCCTTCACCAACATGCAGTGTTTCCTTGATTGAATTAGCTCTCACACCAATATTTGTGTCTAGAGCCTTTGCATTGAGGGCTATTGAAAACGGATGTTTCGCTGAAGTTGCCTGTGAATGTGGAGTTGGTGGCATGTGAAACCCGCATGTGGAGCATTCGTTTGTGTGGGATGCTCTACCAGGTTCATTCCTAGATAATGCACTCAAAGGGCACTAAGCATAGAGTGTGAAAACTGAGTTTCCTTGAGAGCTGCTTGGAAGCCTGATGGTGTGTGAAGTTAGTGAGCCAAATGGAGTTGTTCTCCCACAAGAACCACTCGGCTGATCCTTCTTCAATATGCCCTTCACCAACATGCAGTGTTTCCTTGATTGAATTAACTCTCACACCAATATTTGCGTCTAGAGCCTTTGCATTGAGAGCTATCTGAAAATGGCTGTGGCGCTGAAGTTGCCTGTGAATGTGGAGTTGGTGGCATGTGAAACCCGCATGTGGAGCATTCGTTTGTGTGGGATCCTCACCAAGTTCATTTCTGTCCTAGGTACACAAAGGGCACTAAGCATAGAGTTTGAAAACTGAGTTTCCTTGAGAGCTGCCTGGAAGCCTGATGGTGTGTGAAGTTAGTGAGCCAAATGGAGTTGTTCTCCCACAAGAACCACTCGGCTGATCCTTCTTCAATATGCCCTTCACCAACATGCAGTTTTTCCTTGATTGAATTAGCTCTCACACCAATATTTGCGTCTAGAGCCTTTGCATTGAGGGCTATCTGAAAACGGCTGTGGCGCTGAAGTTGCCTGTGAATGTGGAGTTGGTGGCATGTGAAACCCGCATGTGGAGCATTCGTTTGTGTTGGATGCTCTACCAGGTTCATTCCTAGATAATGCACTCAAAGGGCACTAAGCATAGAGTGTGAAAACTGAGTTTCCTTGAGAGCTGCTTGGAAGCCTGATGGTGTGTGAAGTTAGTGAGCCAAATGGAGTTGTTCTCCCACAAGAACCACTCGGCTGATCCTTCTTCAATATGCCCTTCACCAACATGCAGTGTTTCCTTGATTGAATTAGCTCTCACACCAATATTTGCGTCTAGAGCCTTTGCATTGAGGGCTATCTGAAAACGGCTGTGGCGCTGAAGTTGCCTTTGAATGTGGAGTTGGTGGCATGTGAAACCCGCATGTGGAGCATTCGTTTGTGTTTGATGCTCTACCAGGTTCATTCCTAGATAATGCACTCAAAGGGCACTAAGCATAGAGTGTGAAAACTGAGTTTCCTTGAGAGCTGCTTGGAAGCCTGATGGTGTGTGAAGTTAGTGAGCCAAATGGAGTTGTTCTCCCACAAGATCCACTCGGCTGATCCTTCTTCAATATGCCCTTCACCAACATGCAGTGTTTCCTTGATTGAATTAGCTCTCACACCAATATTTGCGTCTAGAGCCTTTGCATTGAGGGCTATCTGAAAATGGCTGTGGCGCTGAAGTTGCCTGTGAATGTGGAGTTGGTGGCATGTGAAACCCGCATGTGGAGCATTCATTTGTTTGGGATGCTCACCAAGTTTCATTTCAGTCCTAGGCACTCAAAGGGCACTAAGCATAGAGTGTGAAAACTGAGTTTCCTTGAGAGCTGCTTGGAAGCCTGATGGTGTGTGAAGTTAGTGAGCCAAATGGAGTTGTTCTCCCACAAGAACCACTCGGCTGATCCTTCTTCAATATGCCCTTCACCAACATGCAGTGTTTCCTTGATTGAATTAGCTCTCACACCAATATTTGCGTCTAGAGCCTTTGCATTTTGGGCTATTGAATGCAGCAGTGGCGCTGAAGTTGCCCGTGAATGTGGAGTTGGTGGCATGTGAAACCCGCATGTGCAGCATTCGTTTGTGTGGGATGCTCTACCAGGTTCATTCCTAGATAATGCACTCAAAGGGCACTAAGCATAGAGTGTGAAAACTGAGTTTCCTTGAGAGCTGCTTGGAAGCCTGATGGTGTGTGAAGTTAGTGAGCCAAATGGAGTTGTTCTCCCACAAGAACCACTCGGCTGATCCTTCTTCAATATACCCTTCACCAACATGCAGTGTTTCCTTGATTGAATTAGCTCTCACAACAATATTTGCGTCTAGAGCCTTTGCATTGAGGGCTATCTGAAAACGGCTGTGGCACTGAAGTTGCCTGTGAATGTGGAGTTGTTGGCATGTGAAACCCGCATGTGGAGCATTCGTTTTTGTGGGATATTCTACCAGGTTCATTCCTAGATAATGCACTCAAAGGGCACTAAGCATAGAGTGTGAAAACTGAGTTTCCTTGAGAGCTGCTTGGAAGCCTGATTTTGTGTGAAGTTAGTGAGCCAAATGGAGTTGTTCTCCCATAAGAACCACTCAGCTGATCCTTCTTCAATATGCCCTTCACCAACATGCAGCGTTCCCTTGATTGAATTAGCTCTCACACCAATATTTGCGTCTAGAGCCTTTGCATTGAGGGCTATCTGAAAACGGCTGTGGCGCTGAAGGTGCCTGTGAATGTGGAGTTGTTGGCATGTGAAACCCGCATGTGGAGCATTCGTTTGTGTGGGATGCTCTACCAGGTTCATTCCTAGATAATGCACTCAAAGGGCACTAAGCATAGAGTGTGAAAACTGAGTTTCCTTGAGAGCTGCTTGGAAGCCTGATGGTGTGTGAAGTTAGTGAGCCAAATGGAGTTGTTCTCCCACAAGATCCACTCGGCTGATCCTTCTTCAATATGCCCTTCACCAACATGCAGTGTTTCCTTGATTGAATTAGCTCTCACACCAATATTTGCGTCTAGAGCCTTTGCATTGAGAGCTATCTGAAAATGGCTGTGGCGCTGAAGTTGCCTGAGAATGTGGAGTTGGTGGCATGTGAAACCCACATGTGGAGCTTTCGTTTGTGTGGGATGCTCTACCAGGTTCATTCCTAGATAATGCACTCAAAGGACACTAAGCATAGAGTGTGAAAACTGAGTTTCCTTGAGAGCTGCTTGGAAGCCTGATGGTGTGTGAAGTTAGTGAGCCAAATGGAGTTGTTCTCCCACAAGAACCACTCGGCTGATCCTTCTTCAATATGCCCTTCACCAACATGCAGTGTTCCCTTGATTGAATTAGCTCTCACACCAATATTTGCGTCTAGAGCCTTTGCATTTTGGGCTATTGAAAACGGCTGTGGCGCTGAAGTTGCCTGTGAATGTGGACTTGGTGGCATGTGAAACCCGCATGTGGAGCATTCGTTTGTGTGGGATGCTCTTCCAGGTTCATTCCTAGATAATTCACTCAAAGGGCACTAAGCATAGAGTGTGAAAACTGAGTTTCCTTGAGAGCTGCTTGGAAGCCTGATGGTGTGTGAAGTTAGTGAGCCAAATGGAGTTGTTCTCCCACAAGAACCACTCGGCTGATCCTTCTTCAATATGCCCTTCACCAACATGCAGTGTTTCCTTGATTGAATTAGCTCTCACACCAATATTTGCGTCTAGAGCCTTTGCATTGAGGGCTATCTGAAAACGGCTGTGGCGCTGAAGTTGCCTGTGAATGTGGAGTTGGTGGCATGTGAAACCCGCATGTGGAGCATTCGTTTGTGTGGGATGCTCTACCAGGTTCATTCCTAGATAATGCACTCAAAGGGCACTAAGCATAGAGTGTGAAAAGTGAGTTTCCTTGAGAGCTGCTTGGAAACCTGATTTTGTGTGAAGTTAGTGAGCCAAATGGAGTTGTTCTCCCACAAGAACCACTCAGCTGATCCTTCTTCAATATGCCCTTCACCAACATGCAGCGTTCCCTTGATTGAATTAGCTCTCACACCAATATTTGCGTCTAGAGCCTTTGCATTGAGGGCTATTGAAAACGGCTGTGGCGCTGAAGGTGCCTGTGAATGTGGACTTGGTGGCATGTGAAACCCGCATGTGGAGCATTCGTTTGTGTGGGATGCTCTACCAGGTTCATTCCTAGATAATGCACTCAAAGGGCACTAAGCATAGAGTGTGAAAACTGAGTTTCCTTGCGAGCTGCTTGGAAGCCTGATGGTGTGTGAAGTTAGTGAGCCAAATGGAGTTGTTCTCCCACAAGAACCACTCGGCTGATCCTTCTTCAATATGCCCTTCACCAACATGCAGTGTTTCCTTGATTGAATTAGCTCTCACACCAATATTTGCGTCTAGAGCCTTTGCATTGAGGGCTATCTGAAAACGGCTGTGGCGCTGAAGTTGCCTGTGAATGTGGAGTTGGTGGCATGTGAAACCCGCATGTGGAGCATTCGTTTGTGTGGGATGCTCTACCAGGTTCATTCCTAGATAATGCACTCAAAGGGCACTAAGCATAGAGTGTGAAAACTGAGTTTCCTTGAGAGCTGCTTGGAAGCCTGATGGTGTGTGAAGTTAGTGAGCCAAATGGAGTTGTTCTCCCACAAGAACCACTCGGCTGATCCTTCTTCAATATGCCCTTCACCAACATGCAGTGTTTCCTTGATTGAATTAGCTCTCACAGCAATATTTGCGTCTAGAGCCTTTGCATTGAGACCTATCTGAAAACGGCTGTGGCGCTGAAGTTGCCTGAGAATGTGGAGTTGGTGGCATGTGAAACCCGCATGTGGAGCATTCGTTTGTGTGGGATCCTCGCCAAGGTTCATTTCAGTCCTAGGCACACAAAGGGCACTAAGCATAGAGTGTGAAAACTGAGTTTCCTTAAGAGCTGCTTGGAAGCCTGATGGTGTATGAAGTTAGTGAGCCAAATGGAGTTGTTCTCCCACAAGAACCACTCAGCTGATCCTTCTTCAATATGCCCTTCACCAACATGCAGTGTTTCCTTGATTGAATAAGCTCTCACACCAATATTTGCGTCTAGAGCCTTTGCATTGAGGGCTATCTGAAAACGGCTGTGGCGCTGAAGTTGCCTGTGAATGTGGAGTTGGTGGCATGTGAAACCCGCATGTGGAGCATTCATTTGTGTGGGATCCTCGCCAAGGTTCATTTCAGTCCTAGGCACACAAAGGGCACTAAGCATAGGGTGTGAAAACTGAGTTTCCTTGAGAGCTGCTTGGAAGCCTGATGGTGTGTGAAGTTAGTGAGCCAAATGGAGTTGTTCTCCCACAAGAACCACTCGGCTGATCCTTCTTCAATATGCCCTTCACCAACATGCAGTGTTCCCTTGATTGAATTAGCTCTCACACCAATATTTGCGTCTAGAGCCTTTGCATTGAGGGCTATCTGAAAATGGCTGTGGCGCTGAAGGTGCCTGTGAATGTGGAGTTGGTGGCATGTGAAACCCGCATGTGGAGCATTCGTTTTTGTGGGATGCTCTACCAGGTTCATTCCTAGATAATGCACTCAAAGGGCACTAAGCATAGAGTGTGAAAACTGAGTTTCCTTGACAGCTGCTTGGAAGCCTGATGGTGTGTGAAGTTAGTGAGCCAAATGGAGTTGTTCTCCCACAAGAACCACTCGGCTGATCCTTCTTCAATATGCCCTTCACCAACATGCAGTGTTTCCTTGATTGAATTAGCTCTCACACCAATACTTGCGTCTAGAGCCTTTGCATTGAGGGCTATCTGAAAACGGCTGTGGCACTAAAGTTGCCTGTGAATGTGGAGTTGGTGGCATGTGAAACCCGCATGTGGAGCATTCGTTTGTGTGGGATGCTCTACCAGGTTCAT
>NW_026698571.1:0-45170 GCF_030435755.1 Ochotona princeps
TTTCCAAGCAGCTCTCAAGGAAACTCAGTTTTCACGCTCTATGCTTAGTGCCCTTTGTATGGCTAGGACTGAAATGAACCTGGTAGAGCATCCCACACAAACGAATGCTCCACATGCGGGTTTCACATGCCACCAACTCCACATTCACAGGCAACTTCAGCGCCACAGCCGTTTTCAGATAGCCCTCAATGCAAAGGCTCTAGACGCAAATATTGGTGTGAGAGCTAATTCAATCAAGGAAACACTGCATGTTGGTGAAGGGCATATTGAAGAAGGATCAGCAAAGTGGATCTTGTGGGAGAACAACTCCATTTGGCTCACTAACTTCACACACCATCAGGCTTCCAAGCAGCTCTCAAGGAAACTCAGTTTTCACACTCTATGCTTAGTGCCCTTTGAGTGCATTATCTAGGAATGAACCTGGTAGAGCATTCCACACAAACGAATGCTCCACATGCGGGTTTCACATGCCACCAACTCCACATTCACAGGCAACTTCAGCGCCACAGCCGTTTTCAGAAAGCCCTCAATGCAAAGGCTCTAGACGCAAATATTTGTGTGAGAGCTAATTCAATCAAGAAAACACTGCATGTTGGTGAAGGGCATATTGAAGAAGGATCAGCCGAGTGGTTCTTGTGGGAGAACAACTCCATTTGGCTCACTAACTTCACACACCATCAGGCTTCCAAGCAGCTCTCAAGGAAACTCAGTTTTCACACTCTATGCTTAGTGCCCTTTGAGTGCATTATCTAGGAATAAACATGGTAGAGCATCCCACACAAACGAATGCTCCACATGCGGGTTTCACATGCCACCAACTCCACATTCACAGGCAACTTCAGCGCCACAGCCGTTTTCAGATAGCCCTCAATGCAAAGGCTCTAGACGCAAATATTGGTGTGAGAGCTAATTCAATCAAGGAAACACTGCATGTTGGTGAAGGGCATATTGAAGAAGGATCAGCCGAGTGGTTCTTGTGGGAGAACAACTCCATTTGGCTCACTAACTTCACACACCATCAGGCTTCCAAGCAGCTCTCAAGGAAACTCAGTTTTCACACTCTATGCTTAGTGCCCTTTGTATGGCTAGGACTGAAATGAAGCCTGGTAGAGCATCCCACACAAACGAATGCTCCACATGCGGGTTTCACATGCCACCAACTCCACATTCACAGGCAACTTCAGCGCCACAGCCGTTTTCAGATAGCCCTCAATGTAAAGGCTCTAGACGCAAATATTGGTGTGAGAGCTAATTCAATCAAGGAAACACTGCATGTTGGTGAAGGGCATATTGAAGAAGGATCAGCCGAGTGGTTCTTGTGGGAGAACAACTCCATTTGGCTCAATAACTTCACACACCATCAGGCTTCCAAGCAGCTCTCAAGGAAACTCAGTTTTCACACTCTATGCTTAGTGCCCTTTGAGTGCATTATCTAGGAATGAACCTGGTAGAGCATCCCACACAAACGAATGCTCCACATGCGGGTTTCACATGCCACCAACTCCACATTCACAGGCAACTTCAGCGCCACAGCCGTTTTCAGATAGCCCTCAATGCAAAGGCTCTAGACGCAAATATTGGTGTGAGAGCTAATTCAATCAAGGAAACACTGCATGTTGGTGAAGGGCATATTGAAGAAGGATCAGCCGAGTGGTTCTTGTGGGAGAACAACTCCATTTGGCTCACTAACTTCACACACCATCAGGCTTCCAAGCAGCTCTTAAGGAAACTCAGTTTTCACACTCTATGCTTAGTGCCCTTTGAGTGCATTATCTAGGAATGAACCTGGTAGAGCATCCCACACAAACGAATGCTCCACATGCGGGTTTCACATGCCACCAACTCCACATTCACAGGCAACTTCAGCGCCACAGCCGTTTTCAGATAGCCCTCAATGCAAAGGCTCTAGACGCAAATATTGGTGTGAGAGCTAATTCAATCAAGGAAACTGCATGTTGGTGAAGGGCATATTGAAGAAGGATCAGCCGAGTGGTTCTTGTGGGAGAACAACTCCATTTGGCTCACTAACTTCACACACCATCAGGCTTCCAAGCAGCTCTCAAGGAAACTCAGTTTTCACACTCTATGCTTAGTGCCCTTTGAGTGCATTATCTAGGAATGAACCTGGTAGAGCATCCCACACAAATGAATGCTCCACATGCGGGTTTCACATGCCACCAACTCCACATTCACAGGCAACTTCAGCGCCACAGCCGTTTTCAGATAGCCCTCAATGCAAAGGCTCTAGACGCAAATATTGGTGTGAGAGCTAATTCAATCAAGGAAACACTGCATGTTGGTGAAGGGCAGATTGAAGAAGGATCAGCCGAGTGGTTCTTGTGGGAGAACAACTCCATTTGGCTCACTAACTTCACACACCATCAGGCTTCCAAGCAGCTCTCAAGAAAACTCAGTTTTCACACTCTATGCTTAGTGCCCTTTGAGTGCATTATCTAGGAATGAACCTGGTAGAGCATCCCACACAAACGAATGCTCCACATGCGGGTTTCACATGCCACCAACTCCACATTCACAGGCAACTTCAGCGCCACAGCCGTTTTCAGATAGCCCTCAATGCAAAGGCTCTAGACGCAAATATTGGTGTGAGAGCTAATTCAATCAAGGAAACACTGCATGTTGGTGAAGGGCATATTGAAGAAGGATCAGCCGAGTGGTTCTTGTGGGAGAACAACTCCATTTGGCTCACTAACTTCACACACCATCAGGCTTCCAAGCAGCTCTCAAGGAAACTCAGTTTTCACACTCTATGCTTAGTGCCCTTTGTATGGCTAGGACTGAAATGAAGCCTGGTAGAGCATCCCACACAAACGAATGCTCCACATGCGGGTTTCACATGCCACCAACTCCACATTCACAGGCAACTTCAGCGCCACAGCCGTTTTCAGAAAGCCCTCAATGTAAAGGCTCTAGACGCAAATATTGGTGTGAGAGCTAATTCAATCAAGGAAACACTGCATGTTGGTGAAGGGCATATTGAAGAAGGATCAGCCGAGTGGTTCTTGTGGGAGAACAACTCCATTTGGCTCACTAACTTCACACACCATCAGGCTTCCAAGCAGCTCTCAAGGAAACTCAGTTTTCACACTCTATGCTTAGTGCCCTTTGAGTGCATTATCTAGGAATGAACCTGGTAGAGCATCCCACACAAACGAATGCTCCACATGCGGGTTTCACATGCCACCAACTCCACATTCACAGGCAACTTCAGCGCCACAGCCGTTTTCAGATAGCCCTCAATGCAAAGGCTCTAGACGCAAATATTGGTGTGAGAGCTAATTCAATCAAGGAAACACTGCATGTTGGTGAAGGGCATATTGAAGAAGGATCAGCCGAGTGGTTCTTGTGGGAGAACAACTCCATTTGGCTCACTAACTTCACACACCATCAGGCTTCCAAGCAGCTCTTAAGGAAACTCAGTTTTCACACTCTATGCTTAGTGCCCTTTGAGTGCATTATCTAGGAATGAACCTGGTAGAGCATCCCACACAAACGAATGCTCCACATGCGGGTTTCACATGCCACCAACTCCACATTCACAGGCAACTTCAGCGCCACAGCCGTTTTCAGATAGCCCTCAATGCAAAGGCTCTAGACGCAAATATTGGTGTGAGAGCTAATTCAATCAAGGAAACACTGCATGTTGGTGAAGGGCATATTGAAGAAGGATCAGCCGAGTGGTTCTTGTGGGAGAACAACTCCATTTGGCTCACTAACTTCACACACCATCAGGCTTCCAAGCAGCTCTCAAGGAAACTCAGTTTTCACACTCTATGCTTAGTGCCCTTTGTATGGCTAGGACTGAAATGAAGCCTGGTAGAGCATCCCACACAAACGAATGCTCCACATGCGGGTTTCACATGCCACCAACTCCACATTCACAGGCAACTTCAGCGCCACAGCCGTTTTCAGAAAGCCCTCAATGTAAAGGCTCTAGACGCAAATATTGGTGTGAGAGCTAATTCAATCAAGGAAACACTGCATGTTGGTGAAGGGCATATTGAAGAAGGATCAGCCGAGTGGTTCTTGTGGGAGAACAACTCCATTTGGCTCACTAACTTCACACACCATCAGGCTTCCAAGCAGCTCTCAAGGAAACTCAGTTTTCACACTCTATGCTTAGTGCCCTTTGAGTGCATTATCTAGGAATGAACCTGGTAGAGCATCCCACACAAACGAATGCTCCACATGCGGGTTTCACATGCCACCAACTCCACATTCACAGGCAACTTCAGCGCCACAGCCGTTTTCAGATAGCCCTCAATGCAAAGGCTCTAGACGCAAATATTGGTGTGAGAGCTAATTCAATCAAGGAAACACTGCATGTTGGTGAAGGGCATATTGAAGAAGGATCAGCCGAGTGGTTCTTGTGGGAGAACAACTCCATTTGGCTCACTAACTTCACACACCATCAGGCTTCCAAGCAGCTCTTAAGGAAACTCAGTTTTCACACTCTATGCTTAGTGCCCTTTGAGTGCATTATCTAGGAATGAACCTGGTAGAGCATCCCACACAAACGAATGCTCCACATGCGGGTTTCACATGCCACCAACTCCACATTCACAGGCAACTTCAGCGCCACAGCCGTTTTCAGATAGCCCTCAATGCAAAGGCTCTAGACGCAAATATTGGTGTGAGAGCTAATTCAATCAAGGAAACACTGCATGTTGGTGAAGGGCATATTGAAGAAGGATCAGCCGAGTGGTTCTTGTGGGAGAACAACTCCATTTGGCTCACTAACTTCACACACCATCAGGCTTCCAAAGCAGCTCTCAAGGAAACTCAGTTTTCACACTCTATGCTTAGTGCCCTTTGAGTGCATTATCTAGGAATGAACCTGGTAGAGCATCCCACACAAATGAATGCTCCACATGCGGGTTTCACATGCCACCAACTCCACATTCACAGGCAACTTCAGCGCCACAGCCGTTTTCAGATAGCCCTCAATGCAAAGGCTCTAGACGCAAATATTGGTGTGAGAGCTAATTCAATCAAGGAAACACTGCATGTTGGTGAAGGGCATATTGAAGAAGGATCAGCCGAGTGGTTCTTGTGGGAGAACAACTCCATTTGGCTCACTAACTTCACACACCATCAGGCTTAAAAGCAGCTCTTAAGGAAACTCAGTTTTCACACTCTATGCTTAGTGCCCTTTGAGTGCATTATCTAGGAATGAACCTGGTAGAGCATCCCACACAAACGAATGCTCCACATGCGGGTTTCACATGCCACCAACTCCACATTCACAGGCAACTTCAGCGCCACAGCCGTTTTCAGATAGCCCTCAATGCAAAGGCTCTAGACGCAAATATTGGTGTGAGAGCTAATTCAATCAAGGAAACACTGCATGTTGGTGAAGGGCAGATTGAAGAAGGATCAGCCGAGTGGTTCTTGTGGGAGAACAACTCCATTTGGCTCACTAACTTCACACACCATCAGGCTTCCAAGCAGCTCTCAAGAAAACTCAGTTTTCACACTCTATGCTTAGTGCCCTTTGAGTGCATTATCTAGGAATGAACCTGGTAGAGCATCCCACACAAACGAATGCTCCACATGCGGGTTTCACATGCACCAACTCCACATTCACAGGCAACTTCAGCGCCACAGCCGTTTTCAGATAGCCCTCAATGCAAAGGCTCTAGACGCAAATATTGGTGTGAGAGCTAATTCAATCAAGGAAACACTGCATGTTGGTGAAGGGCATATTGAAGAAGGATCAGCCGAGTGGTTCTTGTGGGAGAACAACTCCATTTGGCTCACTAACTTCACACACCATCAGGCTTCCAAGCAGCTCTCAAGGAAACTCAGTTTTCACACTCTATGCTTAGTGCCCTTTGTATGGCTAGGACTGAAATGAAGCCTGGTAGAGCATCCCACACAAACGAATGCTCCACATGCGGGTTTCACATGCCACCAACTCCACATTCACAGGCAACTTCAGCGCACAGCCGTTTTCAGAAAGCCCTCAATGTAAAGGCTCTAGACGCAAATATTGGTGTGAGAGCTAATTCAATCAAGGAAACACTGCATGTTGGTGAAGGGCATATTGAAGAAGGATCAGCCGAGTGGTTCTTGTGGGAGAACAACTCCATTTGGCTCACTAACTTCACACACCATCAGGCTTCCAAGCAGCTCTCAAGGAAACTCAGTTTTCACACTCTATGCTTAGTGCCCTTTGAGTGCATTATCTAGGAATGAACCTGGTAGAGCATCCCACACAAACGAATGCTCCACATGCGGGTTTCACATGCCACCAACTCCACATTCACAGGCAACTTCAGCGCCACAGCCGTTTTCAGATAGCCCTCAATGCAAAGGCTCTAGACGCAAATATTGGTGTGAGAGCTAATTCAATCAAGGAAACACTGCATGTTGGTGAAGGGCATATTGAAGAAGGATCAGCCGAGTGGTTCTTGTGGGAGAACAACTCCATTTGGCTCACTAACTTCACACACCATCAGGCTTCCAAGCAGCTCTTAAGGAAACTCAGTTTTCACACTCTATGCTTAGTGCCCTTTGAGTGCATTATCTAGGAATGAACCTGGTAGAGCATCCCACACAAACGAATGCTCCACATGCGGGTTTCACATGCCACCAACTCCACATTCACAGGCAACTTCAGCGCCACAGCCGTTTTCAGATAGCCCTCAATGCAAAGGCTCTAGACGCAAATATTGGTGTGAGAGCTAATTCAATCAAGGAAACACTGCATGTTGGTGAAGGGCATATTGAAGAAGGATCAGCCGAGTGGTTCTTGTGGGAGAACAACTCCATTTGGCTCACTAACTTCACACACCATCAGGCTTCCAAGCAGCTCTCAAGGAAACTCAGTTTTCACACTCTATGCTTAGTGCCCTTTGTATGGCTAGGACTGAAATGAAGCCTGGTAGAGCATCCCACACAAACGAATGCTCCACATGCGGGTTTCACATGCCACCAACTCCACATTCACAGGCAACTTCAGCGCCACAGCCGTTTTCAGAAAGCCCTCAATGTAAAGGCTCTAGACGCAAATATTGGTGTGAGAGCTAATTCAATCAAGGAAACACTGCATGTTGGTGAAGGGCATATTGAAGAAGGATCAGCCGAGTGGTTCTTGTGGGAGAACAACTCCATTTGGCTCACTAACTTCACACACCATCAGGCTTCCAAGCAGCTCTCAAGGAAACTCAGTTTTCACACTCTATGCTTAGTGCCCTTTGAGTGCATTATCTAGGAATGAACCTGGTAGAGCATCCCACACAAACGAATGCTCCACATGCGGGTTTCACATGCCACCAACTCCACATTCACAGGCAACTTCAGCGCCACAGCCGTTTTCAGATAGCCCTCAATGCAAAGGCTCTAGACGCAAATATTGGTGTGAGAGCTAATTCAATCAAGGAAACACTGCATGTTGGTGAAGGGCATATTGAAGAAGGATCAGCCGAGTGGTTCTTGTGGGAGAACAACTCCATTTGGCTCACTAACTTCACACACCATCAGGCTTCCAAGCAGCTCTTAAGGAAACTCAGTTTTCACACTCTATGCTTAGTGCCCTTTGAGTGCATTATCTAGGAATGAACCTGGTAGAGCATCCCACACAAACGAATGCTCCACATGCGGGTTTCACATGCCACCAACTCCACATTCACAGGCAACTTCAGCGCCACAGCCGTTTTCAGATAGCCCTCAATGCAAAGGCTCTAGACGCAAATATTGGTGTGAGAGCTAATTCAATCAAGGAAACACTGCATGTTGGTGAAGGGCATATTGAAGAAGGATCAGCCGAGTGGTTCTTGTGGGAGAACAACTCCATTTGGCTCACTAACTTCACACACCATCAGGCTTCCAAGCAGCTCTCAAGGAAACTCAGTTTTCACACTCTATGCTTAGTGCCCTTTGAGTGCATTATCTAGGAATGAACCTGGTAGAGCATCCCACACAAATGAATGCTCCACATGCGGGTTTCACATGCCACCAACTCCACATTCACAGGCAACTTCAGCGCCACAGCCGTTTTCAGATAGCCCTCAATGCAAAGGCTCTAGACGCAAATATTGGTGTGAGAGCTAATTCAATCAAGGAAACACTGCATGTTGGTGAAGGGCATATTGAAGAAGGATCAGCCGAGTGGTTCTTGTGGGAGAACAACTCCATTTGGCTCACTAACTTCACACACCATCAGGCTTAAAAGCAGCTCTTAAGGAAACTTAGTTTTCACACTCTATGCTTAGTGCCCTTTGAGTGCATTATCTAGGAATGAACCTGGTAGAGCATCCCACACAAACGAATGCTCCACATGCGGGTTTCACATGCCACCAACTCCACATTCACAGGCAACTTCAGCGCCACAGCCGTTTTCAGATAGCCCTCAATGCAAAGGCTCTAGACGCAAATATTGGTGTGAGAGCTAATTCAATCAAGGAAACACTGCATGTTGGTGAAGGGCATATTGAAGAAGGATCAGCCGAGTGGTTCTTGTGGGAGAACAACTCCATTTGGCTCACTAACTTCACACACCATCAGGCTTCCAAGCAGCTCTCAAGGAAACTCAGTTTTCACACTCTATGCTTAGTGCCCTTTGTATGGCTAGGACTGAAATGAACCTGGTAGAGCATCCCACACAAACGAATGCTCCACATGCGGGTTTCACATGCCACTAACTCCACATTCACAGGCAACTTCAGCGCCACAGCCATTTTCAGATAGCCCTCAATGCAAAGGCTCTAGACGCAAATATTTTTGTGAGAGCTAATTCAATCAAGGAAACATTGCATGTTGGTGAAGGGCATATTGAAGAAGGATCAGCCGAGTGGTTCTTGTGGGAGAACAACTCCATTTGGCTCACTAACTTCACACACCATCAGGCTTCCAAGCAGCTCTCAAGGAAACTCAGTTTTCACACTCTATGCTTAGTGCCCTTTGAGTGCATTATCTAGGAATGAACCTGGTAGAGCATCCCACACAAACGAATGCTCCACATGCGGGTTTCACATGCCACCAACTCCACATTCACAGGCAACTTCAGCGCCACAGCCGTTTTCAGATAGCCCTCAATGCAAAGGCTCTAGACGCAAATATTGGTGTGAGAGCTAATTCAATCAAGGAAACACTGCATGTTGGTGAAGGGCATATTGAAGAAGGATCAGCAAAGTGGATCTTGTGGGAGAACAACTCCATTTGGCTCACTAACTTCACACACCATCAGGCTTCCAAGCAGCTCTCAAGGAAACTCAGTTTTCACACTCTATGCTTAGTGCCCTTTGAGTGCATTATCTAGGAATGAACCTGGTAGAGCATTCCACACAAACGAATGCTCCACATGCGGGTTTCACATGCCACCAACTCCACATTCACAGGCAACTTCAGCGCCACAGCCGTTTTCAGAAAGCCCTCAATGCAAAGGCTCTAGACGCAAATATTGGTGTGAGAGCTAATTCAATCAAGAAAACACTGCATGTTGGTGAAGGGCATATTGAAGAAGGATCAGCCGAGTGGTTCTTGTGGGAGAACAACTCCATTTGGCTCACTAACTTCACACACCATCAGGCTTCCAAGCAGCTCTCAAGGAAACTCAGTTTTCACACTCTATGCTTAGTGCCCTTTGAGTGCATTATCCAGGAATAAACATGGTAGAGCATCCCACACAAACGAATGCTCCACATGCGGGTTTCACATGCCACCAACTCCACATTCACAGGCAACTTCAGCGCCACAGCCGTTTTCAGATAGCCCTCAATGCAAAGGCTCTAGACGCAAATATTGGTGTGAGAGCTAATTCAATCAAGGAAACACTGCATGTTGGTGAAGGGCATATTGAAGAAGGATCAGCCGAGTGGTTCTTGTGGAGAACAACTCCATTTGGCTCACTAACTTCACACACCATCAGGCTTCCAAGCAGCTCTCAAGGAAACTCAGTTTTCACACTCTATGCTTAGTGCCCTTTGAGTGCCTAGGATTGAAATGAAGCTTGGAGAGCATCCCACACGAACAAATGCTCCACATGCGGGTTTCACATGCCACCAACTCCACATTCACAGGCAACTTCAGCGCCACAGCCGTTTTCAGATAGCCCTCAATGCAAAGGCTCTAGACGCAAATATTGGTGTGAGAGCTAATTCAATCAAGGAAACACTGCATGTTGGTGAAGGGCATATTGAAGAAGGATCAGCCGAGTGGTTCTTGTGGGAGAACAACTCCATTTGGCTCACTAACTTCACACACCATCAGGCTTCCAAGCAGCTCTCAAGGAAACTCAGTTTTCACACTCTATGCTTAGTGCCCTTTGAGTGCATTATCTAGGAATAAACCTGGTAGAGCATCCCACACAAACGAATGCTCCACATGCGGGTTTCACATGCCACCAACTCCACATTCACAGGCAACTTCAGCGCCACAGCCGTTTTCAGATAGCCCTCAATGCAAAGGCTCTAGACGCAAATATTGGTGTGAGAGCTAATTCAATCAAGGAAACACTGCATGTTGGTGAAGGGCATATTGAAGAAGGATCAGCCGAGTGGTTCTTGTGGGAGAACAACTCCATTTGGCTCACTAACTTCACACACCATCAGGCTTCCAAGCAGCTCTCAAGGAAACTCAGTTTTCACACTCTATGCTTAGTGCCCTTTGAGTGCATTATCTAGGAATAAACCTGGTAGAGCATCCGTCACAAACGAATGCTCCACATGCGGGTTTCACATGCCACCAACTCCACATTCACAGGCAACTTCAGCGCCACAGCCGTTTTCAGATAGCCCTCAATGCAAAGGCTCTAGACGCAAATATTGGTGTGAGAGCTAATTCAATCAAGGAAACACTGCATGTTGGTGAAGGGCATGTTGAAGAAGGATCAGCCGAGTGGTTCTTGTGGGAGAACAACTCCATTTGGCTCACTAACTTCACACACCATCAGGCTTCCAAGCAGCTCTCAAGGAAACTCAGTTTTCACACTCTATGCTTAGTGCCCTTTGTATGGCTAGGACTGAAATGAACCTGGTAGAGCATCCCACACAAACGAATGCTCCACATGCGGGTTTCACATGCCACCAACTCCACATTCACAGGCAACTTCAGCGCCACAGCCATTTTCAGATAGCCCTCAATGCAAAGGCTCTAGACGCAAATATTGATGTGAGAGCTAATTCAATCAAGGAAACACTGCATGTTGGTGAAGGGCATATTGAAGAAGGATCAGCTGAGTGGTTCTTGTGGAGAACAACTCCATTTGGCTCACTAACTTCACACACCATCAGGCTTCCAAGCAGCTCTCAAGGAAACTCAGTTTTCACGCTCGATGCTTAGTGCCCTTTGTATGGCTAGGACTGAAATGAACCTGGTAGAGCATCCCACACAAACGAATGCTCCACATGCGGGTTTCACATGCCACCAACTCCACATTCACAGGCAACTTCAGCGCCACAGCCGTTTTCAGAAAGCCCTCAATGCAAAGGCTCTAGACGCAAATATTGGTGTGAGAGCTAATTCAATCAAGGAAACACTGCATGTTGTTGAAGGGCATATTGAAGAAGGATCAGCCGAGTGGTTCTTGTGGGAGAACAACTCCCTTTGGCTCACTAACTTCACACACCATCAGGCTTCCAAGCAGCTCTCAAGGAAACTCAGTTTTCACACTCTATGCTTAGTGCTCTTTGTGTGCCTAGGACTGAAATGAAGCTTGGTCCGCATCCCACACAAACGAATGCTCCACATGCGGGTTTCACATGCCACCAACTCCACATTCACAGGCAACTTCAGCGCCACAGCCGTTTTCAGATAGCCCTCAATGCAAAGGCTCTAGACGCAAATATTGGTGTGAGAGCTTATTCAATCAAGGAACACTGCATGTTGGTGAAGGGCATAGTGAAGAAGGATCAGCCGAGTGGTTCTTGTGGGAGAACAACTCCATCTGGCTCACTAACTTCACACACCATCAGGCTTCCAAGCAGCTCTCAAGGAAACTCAGTTTTCACACTCTATGCTTAGTGCCCTTTGAGTGCATTATCTAGGAATGAACCTGGTAGAGCATCCCACACAAACGAATGCTCCACATGCGGGTTTCACATGCCACCAACTCCACATTCACAGGCAACTTCAGCGCCACAGCCGTTTTCAAATAGCCCTCAATGCAAAGGCTCTAGACGCAAATATTGGTGTGAGAGCTAATTCAATCAAGGAAACACTGCATGTTGGTGAAGGGCATATTGAAGAAGGATCAGCTGAGTGGTTCTTGTGGGAGAACAACTCCATTTGGCTCACTAACTTCACACACCATCAGGCTTCCAAGCAGCTCTCAAGGAAACTCAGTTTTCACGCTCGATGCTTAGTGCCCTTTGTATGGCTAGGACTGAAATGAACCTGGTAGAGCATCCCACACAAACGAATGCTCCACATGCGGGTTTCACATGCCACCAACTCCACATTCACAGGCAACTTCAGCGCCACAGCCGTTTTCAGATAGCCCTCAATGCAAAGTCTCTAGACGCAAATATTGGTGTGAGA
Organism: Ochotona princeps; assembly: GCF_030435755.1. NCBI lineage: Eukaryota > Metazoa > Chordata > Mammalia > Lagomorpha > Ochotonidae > Ochotona > Ochotona princeps. The sequence continues at coordinate 12,499 of NW_026698571.1, forward strand.
GCTAATTCAATCAAGGAAACACTGCATGTTGGTGAAGGGCATATTGAAGAAGGATCAGCAAAGTGGATCTTGTGGGAGAACAACTCCATTTGGCTCACTAACTTCACACACCATCAGGCTTCCAAGCAGCTCTCAAGGAAACTCAGTTTTCACACTCTATGCTTAGTGCCCTTTGAGTGCATTATCTAGGAATGAACCTGGTAGAGCATCCCACACAAACGAATGCTCCACATGCGGGTTTCACATGCCACCAACTCCACATTCACAGGCAACTTCAGCGCCACAGCCGTTTTCAGAAAGCCCTCAATGCAAAGGCTCTAGACGCAAATATTGGTGTGAGAGCTAATTCAATCAAGGAAACACTGCATGTTGGTGAAGGGCATATTGAAGAAGGATCAGCCGAGTGGTTCTTGTGGGAGAACAACTCCCTTTGGCTCACTAACTTCACACACCATCAGGCTTCCAAGCAGCTCTCAAGGAAACTCAGTTTTCACACTCTATGCTTAGTGCTCTTTGTGTGCCTAGGACTGAAATGAAGCTTGGTCCGCATCCCACACAAACGAATGCTCCACATGCGGGTTTCACATGCCACCAACTCCACATTCACAGGCAACTTCCGCGCCACAGCCGTTTTCAGATAGCCCTCAATGCAAAGGCTCTAGACGCAAATATTGGTGTGAGAGCTTATTCAATCAAGGAACACTGCATGTTGGTGAAGGGCATAGTGAAGAAGGATCAGCCGAGTGGTTCTTGTGGGAGAACAACTCCATCTGGCTCACTAACTTCACACACCATCAGGCTTCCAAGCAGCTCTCAAGGAAACTCAGTTTTCACACTCTATGCTTAGTGCCCTTTGAGTGCATTATCTAGGAATGAACCTGGTAGAGCATCCCACACAAACGAATGCTCCACATGCGGGTTTCACATGCCACCAACTCCACATTCACAGGCAACTTCAGCGCCACAGCCGTTTCAAATAGCCCTCAATGCAAAGGCTCTAGACGCAAATATTGGTGTGAGAGCTAATTCAATCAAGGAAACACTGCATGTTGGTGAAGGGCATATTGAAGAAGGATCAGCTGAGTGGTTCTTGTGGGAGAACAACTCCATTTGGCTCACTAACTTCACACACCATCAGGCTTCCAAGCAGCTCTCAAGGAAACTCAGTTTTCACACCCTATGCTTAGTGCCCTTTGTGTGCCTAGGACTGAAATGAAACTTGGCGAGGATCCCACACAAATGAATGCTCCACATGCGGGTTTCACATGCCACCAACTCCACATTCACAGGCAACTTCAGCGCCACAGCCATTTTCAGATAGCTCTCAATGCAAAGGCTCTAGACGCAAATATTGGTGTGAGAGCTAATTCAATCAAGGAAACACTGCATGTTGGTGAAGGGCATATTGAAGAAGGATCAGCCGAGTGGTTCTTGTGGGAGAACAACTCCATTTGGCTCACTAACTTCACACACCATCAGGCTTCCAAGCAGCTCTCAAGGAAACTCTGTTTTCACACTCTATGCTTAGTGCCCTTTGAGTGCATTATCTAGGAATGAACCTGGTAGAGCATCCCACACAAACGAATGCTCCACATGCGGGTTTCACATGCCACCAACTCCACATTCACAGGCAACTTCAGCGCCACAGCCGTTTCAGAAAGCCCTCAATGCAAAGGCTCTAGACGCAAATATTGGTGTGAGAGCTAATTCAATCAAGGAAACACTGCATGGTGGTGAAGGGCATATTGAAGAAGGATCAGCCGAGTGGTTCTTGTGGGAGAACAACTCCCTTTGGCTCACTAACTTCACACACCATCAGGCTTCCAAGCAGCTCTCAAGGAAACTCAGTTTTCACACTCTATGCTTAGTGCTCTTTGTGTGCCTAGGACTGAAATGAAGCTTGGTCCGCATCCCACACAAACGAATGCTCCACATGCGGGTTTCACATGCCACCAACTCCACATTCACAGGCAACTTCCGCGCCACAGCCGTTTTCAGATAGCCCTCAATGCAAAGGCTTTAGACGCAAATATTGGTGTGAGAGCTAATTCAATCAAGGAAACACTGCATGTTGGTGAAGGGCATATTGAAGAAGGATCAGCCGAGTGGTTCTTGTGGGAGAACAACTCCATTTGGCTCACTAACTTCACACACCATCAGGCTTCCAAGCAGCTCTCAAGGAACTCAGTTTTCACACTCTATGCTTAGTGCCCTTTGAGTGCATTATCTAGGAATAAACCTGGTAGAACATCCCAAACAAACGAATGCTCCACATGCGGGTTTCACATGCCACCAACTCCACATTCACAGGCAACTTCAGCGCCACAGCCGTTTCAGATAGCCCTCAATGTAAAGGCTCTAGACGCAAATATTGGTGTGAGAGCTAATTCAATCAAGGAAATACTGCATGTTGGTGAAGGGCATATTGAAGAAGGATCAGCCGAGTGGTTCTTGTGGGAGAACAACTCCATTTGGCTCACTAACTTCACACACCATCAGGCTTCCAAGCAGCTCTAAAGGAAACTCAGTTTTCACACTCTATGCTTAGTGCTCTTTGTGTGCCTAGGACTGAAATGAAGCTTGGTCAGCATCCCACACAAACGAATGCTCCACATGCGGGTTTCACATGCCAACCACCAACTCCACATTCACAGGCAACTTCAGCGCCACAGCCGTTTTCAGATAGCCCTCAATGCAAAGGCTCTAGACGCAAATATTGGTGTGAGAGCTAATTCAATCAAGGAAACACTGCATGTTGGTGAAGGGCATATTGAAGAAGGATCAGCCGAGTGGTTCTTGTGGGAGAACAACTCCATTTGGCTCACTAACTTCACACCCCATCAGGCTTCCAAGCAGCTCTCAAGGAAACTCAGTTTTCACACTCTATGTTTTGTGCCCTTTGAGTGCATTATCTAGGAATGAACCTGGTAGAGCATCCCACACAAACGAATGCTCCACATGCGGGTTTCACATGCCAACAACTCCACATTCACAGGCAACTTCAGCGCCACAGCCATTTTCAGATAGCCCTCAATGCAAAGGCTCTAGACGCAAATATTGGTGAGAGAGCTAATTCAATCAAGGATACACTGCATGTTGGTGAAGGGCATATTGAAGAAGGATCAGCCGAGTGGTTCTTGTGGGAGAACAACTCCATTTGGCTCACTAACTTCACACACCATCAGGCTTCCAAGCAGCTCTAAAGGAAACTCAGTTTTCACACTCTATTCTTAGTGCCCTTTGTATGGCTAGGACTGAAATGAACCTGGTAGAGCATCCCACACAAACGAATGCTCCACATGCGGGTTTCACATGCCACCAACTCCACATTCACAGGCAACTTCAGCGCCACAGCCGTTTTCAGATAGCCCTCAATGCAAAGTCTCTAGACGCAAATATTGGTGTGAGAGCTAATTCAATCAAGGAAACACTGCATGTTGGTGAAGGGCATATTGAAGAAGGATCAGCAAAGTGGATCTTGTGGGAGAACAACTCCATTTGGCTCACTAACTTCACACACCATCAGGCTTCCAAGCAGCTCTCAAGGAAACTCAGTTTTCACACTCTATGCTTAGTGCCCTTTGAGTGCATTATCTAGGAATGAACCTGGTAGAGCATCCCACACAAACGAATGCTCCACATGCGGGTTTCACATGCCACCAACTCCACATTCACAGGCAACTTCAGCGCCACAGCCGTTTTCAGAAAGCCCTCAATGCAAAGGCTCTAGACGCAAATATTGGTGTGAGAGCTAATTCAATCAAGGAAACACTGCATGTTGGTGAAGGGCATATTGAAGAAGGATCAGCCGAGTGGTTCTTGTGCGAGAACAACTCCCTTTGGCTCACTAACTTCACACACCATCAGGCTTCCAAGCAGCTCTCAAGGAAACTCAGTTTTCACACTCTATGCTTAGTGCTCTTTGTGTGCCTAGGACTGAAATGAAGCTTGGTCCGCATCCCACACAAACGAATGCTCCACATGCGGGTTTCACATGCCACCAACTCCACATTCACAGGCAACTTCAGCGCCACAGCCGTTTTCAGATAGCCCTCAATGCAAAGGCTCTAGACGCAAATATTGGTGTGAGAGCTTATTCAATCAAGGAACACTGCATGTTGGTGAAGGGCATAGTGAAGAAGGATCAGCCGAGTGGTTCTTGTGGGAGAACAACTCCATCTGGCTCACTAACTTCACACACCATCAGGCTTCCAAGCAGCTCTCAAGGAAACTCAGTTTTCACACTCTATGCTTAGTGCCCTTTGAGTGCATTATCTAGGAATGAACCTGGTAGAGCATCCCACACAAACGAATGCTCCACATGCGGGTTTCACATGCCACCAACTCCACATTCACAGGCAACTTCAGCGCCACAGCCGTTTTCAAATAGCCCTCAATGCAAAGGCTCTAGACGCAAATATTGGTGTGAGAGCTAATTCAATCAAGGAAACACTGCATGTTGGTGAAGGGCATATTGAAGAAGGATCAGCTGAGTGGTTCTTGTGGGAGAACAACTCCATTTGGCTCACTAACTTCACACACCATCAGGCTTCCAAGCAGCTCTCAAGGAAACTCAGTTTTCACGCTCGATGCTTAGTGCCCTTTGTATGGCTAGGACTGAAATGAACCTGGTAGAGCATCCCACACAAACGAATGCTCCACATGCGGGTTTCACATGCCACCAACTCCACATTCACAGGCAACTTCAGCGCCACAGCCGTTTTCAGATAGCCCTCAATGCAAAGTCTCTAGACGCAAATATTGGTGTGAGAGCTAATTCAATCAAGGAAACACTGCATGTTGGTGAAGGGCATATTGAAGAAGGATCAGCAAAGTGGATCTTGTGGGAGAACAACTCCATTTGGCTCACTAACTTCACACACCATCAGGCTTCCAAGCAGCTCTCAAGGAAACTCAGTTTTCACACTCTATGCTTAGTGCCCTTTGAGTGCATTATCTAGGAATGAACCTGGTAGAGCATCCCACACAAACGAATGCTCCACATGCGGGTTTCACATGCCACCAACTCCACATTCACAGGCAACTTCAGCGCCACAGCCGTTTTCAGAAAGCCCTCAATGCAAAGGCTCTAGACGCAAATATTGGTGTGAGAGCTAATTCAATCAAGGAAACACTGCATGTTGGTGAAGGGCATATTGAAGAAGGATCAGCCGAGTGGTTCTTGTGGGAGAACAACTCCATTTGGCTCACTAACTTCACACCCCATCAGGCTTCCAAGCAGCTCTCAAGGAAACTCAGTTTTCACACTCTATGTTTTGTGCCCTTTGAGTGCATTATCTAGGAATGAACCTGGTAGAGCATCCCACACAAACGAATGCTCCACATGCGGGTTTCACATGCCACCAACTCCACATTCACAGGCAACTTCAGCGCCACAGCCATTTTCAGATAGCCCTCAATGCAAAGGCTCTAGACGCAAATATTGGTGAGAGAGCTAATTCAATCAAGGATACACTGCATGTTGGTGAAGGGCATATTGAAGAAGGATCAGCCGAGTGGTTCTTGTGGGAGAACAACTCCATTTGGCTCACTAACTTCACACACCATCAGGCTTCCAAGCAGCTCTAAAGGAAACTCAGTTTTCACACTCTATTCTTAGTGCCCTTTGTATGGCTAGGACTGAAATGAACCTGGTAGAGCATCCCACACAAACGAATGCTCCACATGCGGGTTTCACATGCCACCAACTCCACATTCACAGGCAACTTCAGCGCCACAGCCGTTTTCAGATAGCCCTCAATGCAAAGTCTCTAGACGCAAATATTGGTGTGAGAGCTAATTCAATCAAGGAAACACTGCATGTTGGTGAAGGGCATATTGAAGAAGGATCAGCAAAGTGGATCTTGTGGGAGAACAACTCCATTTGGCTCACTAACTTCACACACCATCAGGCTTCCAAGCAGCTCTCAAGGAAACTCAGTTTTCACACTCTATGCTTAGTGTCCTTTGAGTGCATTATCTAGGAATGAACCTGGTAGAGCATCCCACACAAACGAATGCTCCACATGCGGGTTTCACATGCCACCAACTCCACATTCACAGGCAACTTCAGCGCCACAGCCGTTTTCAGAAAGCCCTCAATGCAAAGGCTCTAGACGCAAATATTGGTGTGAGAGCTAATTCAATCAAGGAAACACTGCATGTTGGTGAAGGGCATATTGAAGAAGGATCAGCCGAGTGGTTCTTGTGGGAGAACAACTCCCTTTGGCTCACTAACTTCACACACCATCAGGCTTCCAAGCAGCTCTCAAGGAAACTCAGTTTTCACACTCTATGCTTAGTGCTCTTTGTGTGCCTAGGACTGAAATGAAGCTTGGTCCGCATCCCACACAAACGAATGCTCCACATGCGGGTTTCACATGCCACCAACTCCACATTCACAGGCAACTTCAGCGCCACAGCCGTTTTCAGATAGCCCTCAATGCAAAGGCTCTAGACGCAAATATTGGTGTGAGAGCTTATTCAATCAAGGAACACTGCATGTTGGTGAAGGGCATAGTGAAGAAGGATCAGCCGAGTGGTTCTTGTGGGAGAACAACTCCATCTGGCTCACTAACTTCACACACCATCAGGCTTCCAAGCAGCTCTCAAGGAAACTCAGTTTTCACACTCTATGCTTAGTGCCCTTTGAGTGCATTATCTAGGAATGAACCTGGTAGAGCATCCCACACAAACGAATGCTCCACATGCGGGTTTCACATGCCACCAACTCCACATTCACAGGCAACTTCAGCGCCACAGCCGTTTTCAAATAGCCCTCAATGCAAAGGCTCTAGACGCAAATATTGGTGTGAGAGCTAATTCAATCAAGGAAACACTGCATGTTGGTGAAGGGCATATTGAAGAAGGATCAGCTGAGTGGTTCTTGTGGGAGAACAACTCCATTTGGCTCACTAACTTCACACACCATCAGGCTTCCAAGCAGCTCTCAAGGAAACTCAGTTTTCACGCTCGATGCTTAGTGCCCTTTGTATGGCTAGGACTGAAATGAACCTGGTAGAGCATCCCACACAAACGAATGCTCCACATGCGGGTTTCACATGCCACCAACTCCACATTCACAGGCAACTTCAGCGCCACAGCCGTTTTCAGATAGCCCTCAATGCAAAGTCTCTAGACGCAAATATTGGTGTGAGAGCTAATTCAATCAAGGAAACACTGCATGTTGGTGAAGGGCATATTGAAGAAGGATCAGCAAAGTGGATCTTGTGGGAGAACAACTCCATTTGGCTCACTAACTTCACACACCATCAGGCTTCCAAGCAGCTCTCAAGGAAACTCAGTTTTCACACTCTATGCTTAGTGCCCTTTGAGTGCATTATCTAGGAATGAACCTGGTAGAGCATCCCACACAAACGAATGCTCCACATGCGGGTTTCACATGCCACCAACTCCACATTCACAGGCAACTTCAGCGCCACAGCCGTTTTCAGAAAGCCCTCAATGCAAAGGCTCTAGACGCAAATATTGGTGTGAGAGCTAATTCAATCAAGGAAACACTGCATGTTGGTGAAGGGCATATTGAAGAAGGATCAGCCGAGTGGTTCTTGTGGGAGAACAACTCCCTTTGGCTCACTAACTTCACACTCCATCAGGCTTCCAAGCAGCTCTCAAGGAACTCAGTTTTCACACTCTATGCTTAGTGCTCTTTGTGTGCCTAGGACTGAAATGAAGCTTGGTCCGCATCCCACACAAACGAATGCTCCACATGCGGGTTTCACATGCCACCAACTCCACATTCACAGGCAACTTCCGCGCACAGCCGTTTTCAGATAGCCCTCAATGCAAAGGCTCTAGACGCAATATTGGTGTGAGAGCTTATTCAATCAAGGAACACTGCATGTTGGTGAAGGGCATAGTGAAGAAGGATCAGCCGAGTGGTTCTTGTGGGAGAACAACTCCATCTGGCTCACTAACTTCACACACCATCAGGCTTCCAAGCAGCTCTCAAGGAAACTCAGTTTTCACACTCTATGCTTAGTGCCCTTTGAGTGCATTATCTAGGAATGAACCTGGTAGAGCATCCCACACAAACGAATGCTCCACATGCGGGTTTCACATGCCACCACTCCACATTCACAGGCAACTTCAGCGCCACAGCCGTTTTCAAATAGCCCTCAATGCAAAGGCTCTAGACGCAAATATTGGTGTGAGAGCTAATTCAATCAAGGAAACACTGCATGTTGGTGAAGGGCATATTGAAGAAGGATCAGCTGAGTGGTTCTTGTGGGAGAACAACTCCATTTGGCTCACTAACTTCACACACCATCAGGCTTCCAAGCAGCTCTCAAGGAAACTCAGTTTTCACACCCTATGCTTAGTGCACTTTGTGTGCCTAGGACTGAAATGAAACTTGGCGAGGATCCCACACAAATGAATGCTCCACATGCGGGTTTCACATGCCACCAACTCCACATTCACAGGCAACTTCAGCGCCACAGCCATTTTCAGATAGCTCTCAATGCAAAGGCTCTAGACGCAAATATTGGTGTGAGAGCTAATTCAATCAAGGAAACACTGCATGTTGGTGAAGGGCATATTGAAGAAGGATCAGCCGAGTGGTTCTTGTGGGAGAACAACTCCATCTGGCTCACTAACTTCACACACCATCAGGCTTCCAAGCAGCTCTCAAGGAAACTCAGTTTTCACACTCTATGCTTAGTGCCCTACTTTGAGTGCATTATCTAGGAATGAACCTGGTAGAGCATCCCACACAAACGAATGCTCCACATGCGGGTTTCACATGCCACCAACTCCACATTCACAGGCAACTTCAGCGCCACAGCCGTTTTCAAATAGCCCTCAATGCAAAGGCTCTAGACGCAAATATTGGTGTGAGAGCTAATTCAATCAAGGAAACACTGCATGTTGGTGAAGGGCATATTGAAGAAGGATCAGCTGAGTGGTTCTTGTGGGAGAACAACTCCATTTGGCTCACTAACTTCACACACCATCAGGCTTCCAAGCAGCTCTCAAGAAACTCAGTTTTCACACCCTATGCTTAGTGCCCTTTGTGTGCCTAGGACTGAAATGAAACTTGGCGAGGATCCCACACAAATGAATGCTCCACATGCGGGTTTCACATGCCACCAACTCCACATTCACAGGCAACTTCAGCGCCACAGCCATTTTCAGATAGCTCTCAATGCAAAGGCTCTAGACGCAAATATTGGTGTGAGAGCTAATTCAATCAAGAAACACTGCATGTTGGTGAAGGGCATATTGAAGAAGGATCAGCCGAGTGGTTCTTGTGGGAGAACAACTCCATTTGGCTCACTAACTTCCACACACCATCAGGCTTCCAAGCAGCTCTCAAGGAACTCTGTTTTCACACTCTATGCTTAGTGCCCTTTGAGTGCATTATCTAGGAAATGAACCTGGTAGAGCATCCCACACAAACGAATGCTCCACATGCGGGTTTCACATGCCACCAACTCCACATTCACAGGCAACTTCAGCGCCACAGCCGTTTTCAGAAAGCCCTCAATGCAAAGGCTCTAGACGCAAATATTGGTGTGAGAGCTAATTCAATCAAGGAAACACTGCATGGTGGTGAAGGGCATATTGAAGAAGGATCAGCCGAGTGTTTCTTGTGGGAGAACAACTCCCTTTGGCTCACTAACTTCACACACCATCAGGCTTCCAAGCAGCTCTCAAGGAAACTCAGTTTTCACACTCTATGCTTAGTGCTCTTTGTGTGCCTAGACTGAAATGAAGCTTGGTCCGCATCCCACACAAACGAATGCTCCACATGCGGTTTCACATGCCACCAACTCCACATTCACAGGCAACTTCCGCGCCACAGCCGTTTTCAGATAGCCCTCAATGCAAAGGCTTTAGACGCAAATATTGGTGTGAGAGCTAATTCAATCAAGGAAACACTGCATGTTGGTGAAGGGCATATTGAAGAAGGATCAGCCGAGTGGTTCTTGTGGGAGAACAACTCCATTTGGCTCACTAACTTCACACACCATCAGGCTTCCAAGCAGCTCTCAAGGAAACTCAGTTTTCACACTCTATGCTTAGTGCCCTTTGAGTGCATTATCTAGGAATAAACCTGGTAGAACATCCCACACAAACGAATGCTCCACATGCGGGTTTCACATGCCACCAACTCCACATTCACAGGCAACTTCAGCGCCACAGCCGTTTTCAGATAGCCCTCAATGTAAAGGCTCTAGACGCAAATATTGGTGTGAGAGCTAATTCAATCAAGGAAATACTGCATGTTGGTGAAGGGCATATTGAAGAAGGATCAGCCGAGTGGTTCTTGTGGGAGAACAACTCCATTTGGCTCACTAACTTCACACACCATCAGGCTTCCAAGCAGCTCTAAAGGAAACTCAGTTTTCACACTCTATGCTAGTGCTCTTTGTGTGCCTAGGACTGAAATGAAGCTTGGTCAGCATCCCACACAAACGAATGCTCCACATGCGGGTTTCACATGCCACCAACTCCACATTCACAGGCAACTTCAGCGCCACAGCCGTTTTCAGATAGCCCTCAATGCAAAGGCTCTAGACGCAAATATTGGTGTGAGAGCTAATTCAATCAAGGAAACACTGCATGTTGGTGAAGGGCATATTGAAGAAGGATCAGCCGAGTGGTTCTTGTGGGAGAACAACTCCATTTGGCTCACTAACTTCACACACCATCAGGCTTCCAAGCAGCTCACAAGGAAACTCAGTTTTCACACTCTATGTTTTGTGCCCTTTGAGTGCATTATCTAGGAATGAACCTGGTAGAGCATCCCACACAAACGAATGCTCCACATGCGGGTTTCACATGCCACCAACTCCACATTCACAGGCAACTTCAGCGCCACAGCCATTTTCAGATAGCCCTCAATGCAAGGCTCTAGACGCAAATATTGGTGAGAGAGCTAATTCAATCAAGGATACACTGCATGTTGGTGAAGGGCATATTGAAGAAGGATCAGCCGAGTGGTTCTTGTGGAGAACAACTCCATTTGGCTCACTAACTTCACACACCATCAGGCTTCCAAGCAGCTCTAAAGGAAACTCAGTTTTCACACTCTATTCTTAGTGCCCTTTGTATGGCTAGGACTGAAATGAACCTGGTAGAGCATCCCACACAAACGAATGCTCCACATGCGGGTTTCACATGCCACCAACTCCACATTCACAGGCAACTTCAGCGCCACAGCCGTTTTCAAATAGCCCTCAATGCAAAGGCTCTAGACGCAAATATTGGTGTGAGAGCTAATTCAATCAAGGAAACACTGCATGTTGGTGAAGGGCATATTGAAGAAGGATCAGCTGAGTGGTTCTTGTGGGAGAACAACTCATTTGGCTCACTAACTTCACACACCATCAGGCTTCCAAGCAGCTCTCAAGGAAACTCAGTTTTCACACCCTATGCTTAGTGCCCTTTGTGTGCCTAGGACTGAAATGAAACTTGGCGAGGATCCCACACAAATGAATGCTCCACATGCGGGGTTCACATGCCACCACTCCACATTCACAGGCAACTTCAGCGCCACAGCCATTTTCAGATAGCTCTCAATGCAAAGGCTCTAGACGAAATATTGGTGTGGAGAGCTAATTCAATCAAGGAAACACTGCATGTTGGTGAAGGGCATATTGAGAAGGATCAGCCGAGTGGTTCTTGTGGGAGAACAACTCCATCTGGCTCACTAACTTCACACACCATCAGGCTTCCAAGCAGCTCTCAAGGAAACTCAGTTTTCACACTCTATGCTTAGTGCCCCTTTGAGTGCATTATCTAGGAATGAACCTGGTAGAGCATCCCACACAAACGAATGCTCCACATGCGGGTTTCACATGCCACCACTCCACATTCACAGGCAACTTCAGCGCCACAGCCGTTTTCAAATAGCCCTCAATGCAAAGGCTCTAGACGCAAATATTGGTGTGAGAGCTAATTCAATCAAGGAAACACTGCATGTTGGTGAAGGGCATATTGAAGAAGGATCAGCTGAGTGGTTCTTGTGGGAGAACAACTCCATTTGGCTCACTAACTTCACACACCATCAGGCTTCCAAGCAGCTCTCAAGGAAACTCAGTTTTCACACCCTATGCTTAGTGCCCTTTGTGTGCCTAGGACTGAATGAAACTTGGCGAGGATCCCACACAATGAATGCTCCACATGCGGGTTTCACATGCCACCAACTCCACATTCACAGGCAACTTCAGCGCCACAGCCATTTTCAGATAGCTCTCAATGCAAAGGCTCTAGACGCAAATATTGGTGTGAGAGCTAATTCAATCAAGGAAACACTGCATGTTGGTGAAGGGCATATTGAAGAAGGATCAGCCGAGTGGTTCTTGTGGGAGAACAACTCCATTTGGCTCACTAACTTCACACACCATCAGGCTTCCAAGCAGCTCTCAAGGAAACTCTGTTTTCACCACTCTATGCTTAGTGCCCTTTGAGTGCATTATCTAGGAATGAACCTGGTAGAGCATCCCACACAAACGAATGCTCCACATGCGGGTTTCACATGCCACCAACTCCACATTCACAGGCAACTTCAGCGCCACAGCCGTTTTCAGAAAGCCCTCAATGCAAAGGCTCTAGACGCAAATATTGGTGTGAGAGCTAATTCAATCAAGGAAACACTGCATGGTGGTGAAGGGCATATTGAAGAAGGATCAGCCGAGTGGTTCTTCGTGGGAGAACAACTCCCTTTGGCTCACTAACTCTCACTAACTTCACACACCATCAGGCTTCCAAGCAGCTCTCAAGGAAACTCAGTTTTCACACTCTATGCTTAGTGCTCTTTGTGTGCCTAGGACTGAAATGAAGCTTGGTCCGCATCCCACACAAACGAATGCTCCACATGCGGGTTTCACATGCCACCAACTCCACATTCACAGGCAACTTCCGCGCCACAGCCGTTTTCAGATAGCCCTCAATGCAAAGGCTTTAGACGCAAATATTGGTGTGAGAGCTAATTCAATCAAGGAAACACTGCATGTTGGTGAAGGCATATTGAAGAAGGATCAGCCGAGTGGTTCTTGTGGAGAACAACTCCATTTGGCTCACTAACTTCACACACCATCAGGCTTCCAAGCAGCTCTCAAGGAAACTCAGTTTTCACACTCTATGCTTAGTGCCCTTTGAGTGCATTATCTAGGAATAAACCTGGTAGAACATCCCACACAACGAATGCTCCACATGCGGGTTTCACATGCCACCAACTCCACATTCACAGGCAACTTCAGCGCCACAGCCGTTTTCAGATAGCCCTCAATGTAAAGGCTCTAGACGCAAATATTGGTGTGAGAGCTAATTCAATCACGGAAATACTGCATGTTGGTGAAGGGCATATTGAAGAAGGATCAGCCGAGTGGTTCTTGTGGGAGAACAACTCCATTTGGCTCACTAACTTCACACACCATCAGGCTTCCAAGCAGCTCTAACGGAAACTCAGTTTTCACACTCTATGCTTAGTGCTCTTTGTGTGCCTAGGACTGAAATGAAGCTTGGTCAGCATCCCACACAAACGAATGCTCCACATGCGGGTTTCACATGCCACCAACTCCACATTCACAGGCAACTTCAGCGCCACAGCCGTTTTCAGATAGCCCTCAATGCAAAGGCTCTAGACGCAAATATTGGTGTGAGAGCTAATTCAATCAAGGAAACACTGCATGTTGGTGAAGGGCATATTGAAGAAGGAATCAGCCGAGTGGTTCTTGTGGGAGAACAACTCCATTTGGCCTCACTAACTTCACACCCCATCAGGCTTCCAAGCAGCTCTCAAGGAAACTCAGTTTTCACACTCTATGTTTTGTGCCCTTTGAGTGCATTATCTAGGAATGAACCTGGTAGAGCATCCCACACAAACGAATGCTCCACATGCGGGGTTTCACATGCCACCAACTCCACATTCACAGGCAACTTCAGCGCCACAGCCATTTTCAGATAGCCCTCAATGCAAAGGCTCTAGACGCAAATATTGGTGAGAGAGCTAATTCAATCAAGGATACACTGCATGTTGGTTGAAGGGCATATTGAAGAAGGATCAGCCGAGTGGTTCTTGTGGGAGAACAACTCCATTTGGCTCACTAACTTCACACACCATCAGGCTTCCAAGCAGCTCTAAAGGAAACTCAGTTTTCACACTCTATTCTTAGTGCCCTTTGTATGGCTAGGACTGAAATGAACCTGGTAGAGCATCCCACACAAACGAATGCTCCACATGCGGGTTTCACATGCCACCAACTCCACATTCACAGGCAACTTCAGCGCCACAGCCGTTTTCAGATAGCCCTCAATGCAAAGGCTCTAGACGCAAATATTGGTGTGAGAGCTAATTCAATCAAGGAAACACTGCATGTTGGTGAGGGCATATTGAAGAAGGATCAGCCGAGTGGTTCTTGTGGGAGAACAACTCCATTTGGCTCACTAACTTCACACACCATCAGGCTTCCAAGCAGCTCTCAAGGAAACTCAGTTTTCACACTCTATGCTTAGTGCCCCTTTGAGTGCATTATCTAGGAATGAACCTGGTAGAGCATCCCACACAAACGAATGCTCCACATGCGGGGTTTCACATGCCACCAACTCCACATTCACAGGCAACTTCAGCGCCACAGCCGTTTTCAGATAGCCCTCAATGCAAAGGCTCTAGACGCAAATATTGGTGTGGAGAGCTAATTCAATCAAGGAAACACTGCATGGTGGTGAAGGGCATATTGAAGAAGGATCAGCCGAGTGGTTCTTGTGGGAGAACAACTCCCTTTGGCTCACTAACTTCACACACCATCAGGCTTCCAAGCAGCTCTCAAGGAAACTCAGTTTTCACACTCTATGCTTAGTGCTCTTTGTGTGCAGACTGAAATGAAGCTTGGTCAGCATCCCACACAAACGAATGCTCCACATGGGGGTTTCACATGCCACCAACTCCACATTCACAGGCAACTTCAGTGCCACAGCCGTTTTCAGATAGCCCTCAATGCAAAGGCTCTAGACGCAAATATTGGTGTGAGAGCTAATTCAATCAAGGAAACACTGCATGTTGGTGAAGGGCATAGTGAAGAAGGATCAGCCGAGTGGTTCTTGTGGGAGAACAACTCCATTTGGCTCACTAACTTCACACACCATCAGGCTTCCAAGCAGCTCTCAAGGAAACTCAGTTTTCACACTCTATGCTTAGTGCCCTTTGAGTGCATTATCTAGGAATGAACCTGGTAGAGCATCCCACACAAACGAATGCTCCACATGCGGGTTTCACATGCCACCAACTCCACATTCACAGGCAACTTCAGCGCCACAGCCGTTTTCAGATAGCCCTCAATGTAAAGGCTCTAGACGCAAATATTGGTGTGAGAGCTAATTCAATCAAGGAAACAATGCATGTTGGTGAAGGGCATATTGAAGAAGGATCAGCCGAGTGGTTCTTGTGGGAGAACAACTCCCTTTGGCTCACTAACTTCACACACCATCAGGCTTCCAAGCAGCTCTCAAGGAAACTCAGTTTTTACGCTCTATGCTTAGTGCCCTTTGTATGGCTAGGACTGAAATGAACCTGGTAGAGCATCCTACACAAACGAATGCTCCACATGCGGGTTTCACATGCCACCAACTCCACATTCACAGGCAACTTCAGCGCCACAGCCGTTTTCAGATAGCCCTCAATGCAAAGGCTCTAGACGCAAATATTGGTGTGAGAGCTAATTCAATCAAGAAAACACTGCATGTTGGTGAAGGGCATATTGAAGAAGGATCAGCAAAGTGGATCTTGTGGGAGAACAACTCCATTTGGCTCACTAACTTCACACACCATCAGGCTTCCAAGCAGCTCTCAAGGAAACTCAGTTTTCACACTCTATGCTTAGTGCCCTTTGAGTGCATTATCTAGGAATGAACCTGGTAGAGCATCCCACACAAACGAATGCTCCACATGCGGGTTTCACATGCCACCAACTCCACATTCACAGGCAACTTCAGCGCCACAGCCGTTTTCAGAAAGCCCTCAATGCAAAGGCTCTAGACGCAAATATTGGTGTGAGAGCTAATTCAATCAAGGAAACACTGCATGTTGGTGAAGGGCATATTGAAGAAGGATCAGCCGAGTGGTTCTTGTGGGAGAACAACTCCATTTGGCTCACTAACTTCGCACACCATCAGGCTTCCAAGCAGCTCTCAAGGAAACTCAGTTTTCACACTCTATGCTTAGTGCCCTTTGAGTGCATTATCTAGGAATGAACCTGGTAGAGCATCCCACACAAACGAATGCTCCACATGCGGGTTTCACATGCCACCAACTCCACATTCACAGGCAACTTCAGCGCCACAGCCGTTTTCAGATAGCCCTCAATGCAAAGGCTCTAGACGCAAATATTGGTGTGAGAGCTAATTCAATCAAGGAAACACTGCATGTTGGTGAAGGGCATATTGAAGAAGGATCAGCCGAGTGGTTCTTGTGGGAGAACAACTCCATTTGGCTCACTAACTTCACACACCATCAGGCTTCCAAGCAGCTCTAAAGGAAACTCAGTTTTCACACTCTATGCTTAGTGCTCTTTGTGTGCCTAGGACTGAAATGAAGCTTGGTCAGCATCCCACACAAACGAATGCTCCACATGCGGGTTTCACATGCCACCAACTCCACATTCACAGGCAACTTCAGCGCCACAGCCGTTTTCAGATAGCCCTCAATGCAAAGGCTCTAGACGCAAATATTGGTGTGAGAGCTAATTCAATCAAGGAAACACTGCATGTTGGTGAAGGGCATATTGAAGAAGGATCAGCCGAGTGGTTCTTGTGGGAGAACAACTCCATTTGGCTCACTAACTTCACACACCATCAGGCTTCCAAGCAGCTCTCAAGGAAACTCAGTTTTCACACTCTATGTTTTGTGCCCTTTGAGTGCATTATCTAGGAATGAACCTGGTAGAGCATCCCACACAAACGAATGCTTCACATGCGGGTTTCACATGCCACCAACTCCACATTCACAGGCAACTTCAGCGCCACAGCCGTTTTCAGATAGCCCTCAATGCAAAGGCTCTAGACGCAAATATTGGTGTGAGAGCTAATTCAATCAAGGATACACTGCATGTTGGTGAAGGCATATTGAAGAAGGATCAGCCGAGTGGTTCTTGTGGGAGAACAACTCCATTTGGCTCACTAACTTCACACACCATCAGGCTTCCAAGCAGCTCTAAAGGAAACTCAGTTTTCACACTCTATTCTTAGTGCCCTTTGTATGGCTAGGACTGAAATGAACCTGGTAGAGCATCCCACACAAACGAATGCTCCACATGCGGGTTTCACATGCCACCAACTCCACATTCACAGGCAACTTCAGCGCCACAGCCGTTTTCAGATAGCCCTCAATGCAAAGGCTCTAGACGCAAATATTGGTGTGAGAGCTAATTCAATCAAGGAAACACTGCATGTTGGTGAAGGGCATATTGAAGAAGGATCAGCCGAGTGGTTCTTGTGGGAGAACAACTCCATTTGGCTCACTAACTTCACACACCATCAGGCTTCCAAGCAGCTCTCAAGGAAACTCAGTTTTCACACTCTATGCTTAGTGCCCTTTGAGTGCATTATCTAGGAATGAACCTGGTAGAGCATCCCACACAAACGAATGCTCCACATGCGGGTTTCACATGCCACCAACTCCACATTCACAGGCAACTTCAGCGCCACAGCCGTTTTCAGATAGCCCTCAATGCAAAGGCTCTAGACGCAAATATTGGTGTGAGAGCTAATTCAATCAAGGAAACACTGCATGTTGGTGAAGGGCATATTGAAGAAGGATCAGCCGAGTGGTTCTTGTGGGAGAACAACTCCATTTGGCTCACTAACTTCACACACCATCAGGCTTCCAAGCAGCTCTCAAGGAAACTCAGTTTTCACACTCTATGCTTAGTGCCCTTTGAGTGCATTATCTAGGAATGAACCTGGTAGAGCATCCCACACAAACGAATGCTCCACATGCGGGTTTCACATGCCACCAACTCCACATTCACAGGCAACTTCAGCGCCACAGCCGTTTTCAGATAGCCCTCAATGCAAAGGCTCTAGACGCAAATATTGGTGTGAGAGCTAATTCAATCAAGGAAACACTGCATGTTGGTGAAGGGCATATTGAAGAAGGATCAGCCGAGTGGTTCTTGTGGGAGAACAACTCCATTTGGCTCACTAACTTCACACACCATCAGGCTTCCAAGCAGCTCTCAAGGAAACTCAGTTTTCACACTCTATGCTTAGTGCCCTTTGAGTGCATTATCTAGGAATGAACCTGGTAGAGCATCCCACACAAACGAATGCTCCACATGCGGGTTTCACATGCCACCAACTCCACATTCACAGGCAACTTCAGCGCCACAGCCGTTTTCAGAAAGCCCTCAATGCAAAGGCTCTAGACGCAAATATTGGTGTGAGAGCTAATTCAATCAAGGAAACACTGCATGTTGGTGAAGGGCATATTGAAGAAGGATCAGCCGAGTGGTTCTTGTGGGAGAACAACTCCCTTTGGCTCACTAACTTCACACACCATCAGGCTTCCAAGCAGCTCTCAAGGAAACTCAGTTTTCACACTCTATGCTTAGTGCTCTTTGTGTGCCTAGGACTGAAATGAAGCTTGGTCCGCATCCCACACAAACGAATGCTCCACATGCGGGTTTCACATGCCACCAACTCCACATTCACAGGCAACTTCCGCGCCACAGCCGTTTTCAGATAGCCCTCATTGTAAAGGCTCTAGACGCAAATATTGGTGTGAGAGCTAATTCAATCAAGGAACACTGCATGTTGGTGAAGGGCATATTGAAGAAGGATCAGCCGAGTGGTTCTTGTGGGAGAACAACTCCATTTGGCTCACTAACTTCACACACCATCAGGCTTCCAAGCAGCTCTCAAGGAAACTCAGTTTTCACACTCTATGCTTAGTGCCCTTTGAGTGCATTATCTAGGAATGAACCTGGTAGAGCATCCCACACAAACGAATGCTCCACATGCGGGTTTCACATGCCACCAACTCCACATTCACAGGCAACTTCAGCGCCACAGCTGTTTTCAAATAGCCCTCAATGCAAAGGCTCTAGACGCAAATATTGGTGTGAGAGCTAATTCAATCAAGGAAACACTGCATGTTGGTGAAGGGCATATTGAAGAAGGATCAGCTGAGTGGTTCTTGTGGGAGAACAACTCCATTTGGCTCACTAACTTCACACACCATCAGGCTTCCAAGCAGCTCTCAAGGAAACTCAGTTTTCACACTCTATGCTTAGTGCCCTTTGAGTGCATTATCTAGGAATGAACCTGGTAGAGCATCCGTCACAAACGAATGCTCCACATGCGGGTTTCACATGCCACCAACTCCACATTCACAGGCAACTTCAGCGCCACAGCCGTTTTCAGATAGCCCTCAATGCAAAGGCTCTAGACGCAAATATTGGTGTGAGAGCTAATTCAATCAAGGAAACACTGCATGTTGGTGAAGGGCATATTGAAGAAGGATCAGCCGAGTGGTTCTTGTGGGAGAACAACTCCATTTGGCTCACTAACTTCACACACCATCAGGCTTCCAAGCAGCTCTCAAGGAAACTCAGTTTTCACACTCTATGCTTAGTGCCCTTTGAGTGCATTATCTAGGAATGAACCTGGTAGAGCATCCCACACAAACGAATGCTCCACATGCGGGTTTCACATGCCACCAACTCCACATTCACAGGCAACTTCAGCGCCACAGCCGTTTTCAGATAGCCCTCAATGCAAAGGCTCTAGACGCAAATATTGGTGTGAGAGCTAATTCAATCAAGGAAACACTGCATGTTGGTGAAGGGCATATTGAAGAAGGATCAGCCGAGTGGTTCTTGTGGGAGAACAACTCCATTTGGCTCACTAACTTCACACACCATCAGGCTTCCCAGCAGCTCTCAAGGAAACTCAGTTTTCACACTCTATGCTTAGTGCCCTTTGAATGCATTATCTAGGAATGAACCTGGTAGAGCATCCCACACAAACGAATGCTCCACATGGGGGTTTCACATGCCACCAACTCCACATTCACAGGCAAATTCAGCGCCACAGCCGTTTTCAGAAAGCCCTCAATGCAAAGGCTCTAGACGCAAATATTGGTGTGAGAGCTAATTCAATCAAGGAAACACTGCATGTTGGTGAAGGGCATATTGAAGAAGGATCAGCCGAGTGGTTCTTGTGGGAGAACAACTCCCTTTGGCTCACTAACTTCACACACCATCAGGCTTCCAAGCAGCTCTCAAGGAAACTCAGTTTTCACATTCTATGCTTAGTGCTCTTTGTGTGCCTAGGACTGAAATGAAGCTTGGTCCGCATCCCACACAAACGAATGCTCCACATGCGGGTTTCACATGCCACCAACTCCACATTCACAGGCAACTTCAGCGCCACAGCCGTTTTCAGATAGCCCTCAATGCAAAGGCTCTAGACGCAAATATTGGTGTGAGAGCTAATTCAATCAAGGAAACACTGCATGTTGGTGAAGGGCATATTGAAGAAGGATCAGCCGAGTGGTTCTTGTGGGAGAACAACTCCATTTGGCTCACTAACTTCACACACCATCAGGCTTCCAAGCAGCTCTCAAGGAAACTCAGTTTTCACACTCTATGCTTAGTGCCCTTTGAGTGCATTATCTAGGAATGAACCTGGTAGAGCATCCCACACAAACGAATGCTCCACATGCGGGTTTCACATGCCACCAACTCCACATTCACAGGCAACTTCAGCGACACAGCCGTTTTCAGATAGCCCTCAATGCAAAGGCTCTAGACGCAAATATTGGTGTGAGAGCTAATTCAATCAAGGAAACACTGCATGGTGGTGAAGGGCATATTGAAGAAGGATCAGCCGAGTGGTTCTTGTGGGAGAACAACTCCCTTTGGCTCACTAACTTCACACACCATCAGGCTTCCAAGCAGCTCTCAAGGAAACTCAGTTTTCACACTCTATGCTTAGTGCTCTTTGTGTGCCTAGGACTGAAATGAAGCTTGGTCAGCATCCCACACAAACGAATGCTCCACATGCGGGTTTCACATGCCACCAACTCCACATTCACAGGCAACTTCGGCGCCACAGCCGTTTTCAGATAGCCCTCAATGCAAAGGCTCTAGACGCAAATATTGGTGTGAGAGCTAATTCAATCAAGGAAACACTGCATGTTGGTGAAGGGCATATTGAAGAAGGATCAGCCGAGTGGTTCTTGTGGGAGAACAACTCCATTTGGCTCACTAACTTCACACACCATCAGGCTTCCAAGCAGCTCTCAAGGAAACTCAGTTTTCACACTCTATGTTTTGTGCCCTTTGAGTGCATTATCTAGGAATGAACCTGGTAGAGCTTCACACACAAACGAATGCTCCACATGCGGGTTTCACATGCCACCAACTCCACATTCACAGGCAACTTCAGCGCCACAGCCGTTTTCAGATAGCCCTCAATGCAAAGGCTCTAGACGCAAATATTGGTGTGAGAGCTAATTCAATCAAGGAAACACTGCATGTTGGTGAAGGGCATATTGAAGAAGGATCAGCCGAGTGGTTCTTGTGGGAGAACAACTCCATTTGGCTCACTAACTTCACACACCATCAGGCTTCCAAGCAGCTCTCAAGGAAACTCAGTTTTCACACTCTATGCTTAGTGCCCTTTGTATGGCTAGGACTGAAATGAACCTGGTAGAGCATCCCACACAAACGAATGCTCCACATGCGGGTTTCACATGCCACCAACTCCACATTCACAGGCAACTTCAGCGCCACAGCCGTTTTCAGATAGCCCTCAATGCAAAGGCTCTAGACGCAAATATTGGTGTGAGAGCTAATTCAATCAAGGAAACACTGCATGTTGGTGAAGGGCATATTGAAGAAGGATCAGCCGAGTGGTTCTTGTGGGAGAACAACTCCATTTGGCTCACTAACTTCACACACCATCAGGCTTCCAAGCAGCTCTCAAGGAAACTCAGTTTTCACACTCTATGCTTAGTGCCCTTTGAGTGCATTATCTAGGAATGAACCTGGTAGAGCATCCCACACAAACGAATGCTCCACATGCGGGTTTCACATGCCACCAACTCCACATTCACAGGCAACTTCAGCGCCACAGCCGTTTTCAGATAGCCCTCAATGCAAAGGCTCTAGACGCAAATATTGGTGTGAGAGCTAATTCAATCAAGGAAACACTGCATGTTGGTGAAGGGCATATTGAAGAAGGATCAGCCGAGTGGTTCTTGTGGGAGAACAACTCCCTTTGGCTCACTAACTTCACACACCATCAGGCTTCCAAGCAGCTCTCAAGGAAACTCAGTTTTCACACTCTATGCTTAGTGCTCTTTGTGTGCCTAGGACTGAAATGAAGCTTGGTCAGCATCCCACACAAACGAATGCTCCACATGGGGGTTTCACATGCCACCAACTCCACATTCACAGGCAACTTCCG
This sequence comes from Ochotona princeps, assembly GCF_030435755.1. Taxonomy (NCBI): domain Eukaryota; kingdom Metazoa; phylum Chordata; class Mammalia; order Lagomorpha; family Ochotonidae; genus Ochotona; species Ochotona princeps. The sequence goes on from NW_026698571.1 coordinate 34,936, forward strand.
CGCCACAGCCGTATTCAGATAGCCCTCAATGCAAAGGCTCTAGACGCAAATATTGGTGTGAGAGCTAATTCAATCAAGGAAACACTGCATGTTGGTGAAGGGCATATTGAAGAAGGATCAGCCGAGTGGTTCTTGTGGGAGAACAACTCCATTTGGCTCACTAACTTCACACACCATCAGGCTTCCAAGCAGCTCTCAAGGAAACTCAGTTTTCACACTCTATGCTTAGTGCCCTTTGAGTGCATTATCTAGGAATGAACCTGGTAGAGCATCCCACACAAACGAATGCTCCACATGCGGGTTTCACATGCCACCAACTCCACATTCACAGGCAACTTCAGCGCCACAGACGTTTGCAGATAGCCCTCAATGCAAAGGCTCTAGACGCAAATATTGGTGTGAGAGCTAATTCAATCAAGGATACACTGCATGTTGGTGAAGGGCATATTGAAGAAGGATCAGCCGAGTGGTTCTTGTGGGAGAACAACTCCATTTGGCTCACTAACTTCACACACCATCAGGCTTCCAAGCAGCTCTCAAGGAAACTCAGTTTTCACACTCTATGCTTAGTGCCCTTTGAGTGCATTATCTAGGAATGAACCTGGTAGAGCATCCCACACAAACGAATGCTCCACATGCGGGTTTCACATGCCACCAACTCCACATTCACAGGCAACTTCAGCGACACAGCCGTTTTCAGATAGCCCTCAATGCAAAGGCTCTAGACGCAAATATTGGTGTGAGAGCTAATTCAATCAAGGAAACACTGCATGGTGGTGAAGGGCATATTGAAGAAGGATCAGCCGAGTGGTTCTTGTGGGAGAACAACTCCCTTTGGCTCACTAACTTCACACACCATCAGGCTTCCAAGCAGCTCTCAAGGAAACTCAGTTTTCACACTCTATGCTTAGTGCTCTTTGTGTGCCTAGGACTGAAATGAAGCTTGGTCAGCATCCCACACAAACGAATGCTCCACATGCGGGTTTCACATGCCACCAACTCCACATTCACAGGCAACTTCGGCGCCACAGCCGTTTTCAGATAGCCCTCAATGCAAAGGCTCTAGACGCAAATATTGGTGTGAGAGCTAATTCAATCAAGGAAACACTGCATGTTGGTGAAGGGCATATTGAAGAAGGATCAGCCGAGTGGTTCTTGTGGGAGAACAACTCCATTTGGCTCACTAACTTCACACACCATCAGGCTTCCAAGCAGCTCTCAAGGAAACTCAGTTTTCACACTCTATGTTTTGTGCCCTTTGAGTGCATTATCTAGGAATGAACCTGGTAGAGCTTCACACACAAACGAATGCTCCACATGCGGGTTTCACATGCCACCAACTCCACATTCACAGGCAACTTCAGCGCCACAGCCGTTTTCAGATAGCCCTCAATGCAAAGGCTCTAGACGCAAATATTGGTGTGAGAGCTAATTCAATCAAGGAAACACTGCATGTTGGTGAAGGGCATATTGAAGAAGGATCAGCCGAGTGGTTCTTGTGGGAGAACAACTCCATTTGGCTCACTAACTTCACACACCATCAGGCTTCCAAGCAGCTCTCAAGGAAACTCAGTTTTCACACTCTATGCTTAGTGCCCTTTGTATGGCTAGGACTGAAATGAACCTGGTAGAGCATCCCACACAAACGAATGCTCCACATGCGGGTTTCACATGCCACCAACTCCACATTCACAGGCAACTTCAGCGCCACAGCCGTTTTCAGATAGCCCTCAATGCAAAGGCTCTAGACGCAAATATTGGTGTGAGAGCTAATTCAATCAAGGAAACACTGCATGTTGGTGAAGGGCATATTGAAGAAGGATCAGCCGAGTGGTTCTTGTGGGAGAACAACTCCATTTGGCTCACTAACTTCACACACCATCAGGCTTCCAAGCAGCTCTCAAGGAAACTCAGTTTTCACACTCTATGCTTAGTGCCCTTTGAGTGCATTATCTAGGAATGAACCTGGTAGAGCATCCCACACAAACGAATGCTCCACATGCGGGTTTCACATGCCACCAACTCCACATTCACAGGCAACTTCAGCGCCACAGCCGTTTTCAGATAGCCCTCAATGCAAAGGCTCTAGACGCAAATATTGGTGTGAGAGCTAATTCAATCAAGGAAACACTGCATGTTGGTGAAGGGCATATTGAAGAAGGATCAGCCGAGTGGTTCTTGTGGGAGAACAACTCCCTTTGGCTCACTAACTTCACACACCATCAGGCTTCCAAGCAGCTCTCAAGGAAACTCAGTTTTCACACTCTATGCTTAGTGCTCTTTGTGTGCCTAGGACTGAAATGAAGCTTGGTCAGCATCCCACACAAACGAATGCTCCACATGGGGGTTTCACATGCCACCAACTCCACATTCACAGGCAACTTCAGCGCCACAGCCGTATTCAGATAGCCCTCAATGCAAAGGCTCTAGACGCAAATATTGGTGTGAGAGCTAATTCAATCAAGGAAACACTGCATGTTGGTGAAGGGCATATTGAAGAAGGATCAGCCGAGTGGTTCTTGTGGGAGAACAACTCCATTTGGCTCACTAACTTCACACACCATCAGGCTTCCAAGCAGCTCTCAAGGAAACTCAGTTTTCACACTCTATGCTTAGTGCCCTTTGAGTGCATTATCTAGGAATGAACCTGGTAGAGCATCCCACACAAACGAATGCTCCACATGCGGGTTTCACATGCCACCAACTCCACACTCACAGGCAACTTCAGCGCCACAGCCGTTTTCAGATAGCCCTCAATGCAAAGGCTCTAGACGCAAATATTGGTGTGAGAGCTAATTCAATCAAGGATACACTGCATGTTGGTGAAGGGCATATTGAAGAAGGATCAGCCGAGTGGTTCTTGTGGGAGAACAACTCCATTTGGCTCACTAACTTCACACACCATCAGGCTTCCAAGCAGCTCTAAAGGAAACTCAGTTTTCACACTCTATTCTTAGTGCCCTTTGTATGGCTAGGACTGAAATGAACCTGGTAGAGCATCCCACACAAACGAATGCTCCACATGCGGGTTTCACATGTCACCAACTCCACATTCACAGGCAACTTCAGCGCCACAGCCGTTTTCAGATAGCCCTCAATGCAAAGGCTCTAGACGCAAATATTGGTGTGAGAGCCAATTCAATCAAGGAAACACTGCATGTTGGTGAAGGGCATATTGAAGAAGGATCAGCCGAGTGGTTCTTGTGGGAGAACAACTCCATTTGGCTCACTAACTTCACACACCATCAGGCTTCCAAGCAGCTCTCAAGGAAACTCAGTTTTCACACTCTATGCTTAGTGCCCTTTGAGTGCATTATCTAGGAATGAACCTGGTAGAGCATCCCACACAAACGAATGCTCCACATGCGGGTTTCACATGCCACCAACTCCACATTCACAGGCAACTTCAGCGCCACAGCCGTTTTCAGATAGCCCTCAAAGCAAAGGCTCTAGACGCAAATATTGGTGTGAGAGCTAATTCAATCAAGGAAACACTGCATGTTGGTGAAGGGCATATTGAAGAAGGATCAGCCGAGTGGTTCTTGTGGGAGAACAACTCCCTTTGGCTCACTAACTTCACACACCATCAGGCTTCCAAGCAGCTCTCAAGGAAACTCAGTTTTCACACTCTATGCTTAGTGCTCTTTGTGTGCCTAGGACTGAAATGAAGCTTGGTCAGCATCCCACACAAACGAATGCTCCACATGGGGGTTTCACATGCCACCAACTCCACATTCACAGGCAACTTCAGCGCCACAGCCGTTTTCAGATAGCCCTCAATGCAAAGGCTCTAGACGCAAATATTGGTGTGAGAGCTAATTCAATCAAGGAAACACTGCATGTTGGTGAAGGGCATATTGAAGAAGGATCAGCCGAGTGGTTCTTGTGGGAGAACAACTCCATTTGGCTCACTAACTTCACACACCATCAGGCTTCCAAGCAGCTCTCAAGGAAACTCAGTTTTCACACTCTATGCTTAGTGCCCTTTGAGTGCATTATCTAGGAATGAACCTGGTAGAGCATCCCACACAAACGAATGCTCCACATGCGGGTTTCACATGCCACCAACTCCACATTCACAGGCAACTTCAGCGCCACAGCCGTTTTCAGATAGCCCTCAATGCAAAGGCTCTAGACGCAAATATTGGTGTGAGAGCTAATTCAATCAAGGAAACACTGCATGTTGGTGAAGGGCATATTGAAGAAGGATCAGCCGAGTGGTTCTTGTGGGAGAACAACTCCCTTTGGCTCACTAACTTCACACACCATCAGGCTTCCAAGCAGCTCTCAAGGAAACTCAGTTTTCACACTCTATGCTTAGTGCTCTTTGTGTGCCTAGGACTGAAATGAAGCTTGGTCAGCATCCCACAAAAACGAATGCTCCACATGCGGGTTTCACATGCCACCAACTCCACATTCACAGGCAACTTCCGCGCCACAGCCGTTTTCAGATAGCCCTCAATGCAAAGGCTCTAGACGCAAATATTGGTGTGAGAGCTAATTCAATCAAGGAAACACTGCATGTTGGTGAAGGGCATATTGAAGAAGGATCAGCCGAGTGGTTCTTGTGGGAGAACAACTCCATTTGGCTCACTAACTTCACACACCATCAGGCTTCCAAGCAGCTCTCAAGGAAACTCAGTTTTCACACTCTATGCTTAGTGCCCTTTGAGTGCATTATCTAGGAATGAACCTGGTAGAGCATCCCACACAAACGAATGCTCCACATGCGGGTTTCACATGCCACCAACTCCACACTCACAGGCAACTTCCGCGCCACAGCCGTTTTCAGATAGCCCTCAATGCAAAGGCTCTAGACGCAAATATTGATGTGAGAGCTAATTCAATCAAGGAAACACTGCATGTTGGTGAAGGGCATATTGAAGAAGGATCAGCAGAGTGGTTCTTGTGGGAGAACAACTCCATTTGGCTCACTAACTTCACACACCATCAGGCTTCCAAGCAGCTCTCAAGGAAACTCAGTTTTCACACTCTATGCTTAGTGCCCTTTGTATGGCTAGGACTGAAATGAACCTGGTAGAGCATCCCACACAAACGAATGCTCCACATGCGGGTTTCACATGCCACCAACTCCACATTCACAGGCAACTTCAGCGCCACAGCCGTTTTCAGATAGCCCTCAATGCAAAGGCTCTAGACGCAAATATTGGTGTGAGAGCTAATTCAATCAAGGAAACACTGCATGTTGGTGAAGGGCATATTGAAGAAGGATCAGCAGAGTGGTTCTTGTGGGAGAACAACTCCATTTGGCTCACTAACTTCACACACCATCAGGCTTCCAAGCAGCTCTCAAGGAAACTCAGTTTTCACACTCTATGCTTAGTGCCCTTTGAGTGCATTATCTAGGAATGAACCTGGTAGAGCATCCCACACAAACGAATGCTCCACATGCGGGTTTCACATGCCACCAACTCCACATTCACAGGCAACTTCAGCGCCACAGCCGTATTCAGATAGCCCTCAATGCAAAGGCTCTAGACGCAAATATTGGTGTGAGCTAATTCAATCAAGGAAACACTGCATGTTGGTGAAGGGCATATTGAAGAAGGATCAGCCGAGTGGTTCTTGTGGGAGAACAACTCCATTTGGCTCACTAACTTCACACACCATCAGGCTTCCAAGCAGCTCTCAAGGAAACTCAGTTTTCACACTCTATGCTTAGTGCTCTTTGTGTGCCTAGGACTGAAATGAAGCTTGTTCAGCATCCCACACAAACGAATGCTCCACATGGGGGTTTCACATGCCACCAACTCCACATTCACAGGCAACTTCAGCGACACAGCCGTTTTCAGATAGCCCTCAATGCAAAGGCTCTAGACGCAAATATTGGTGTGAGAGCTAATTCAATCAAGGAAACACTGCATGTTGGTGAAGGGCATATTGAAGAAGGATCAGCCGAGTGGTTCTTGTGGGAGAACAACTCCATTTGGGTCACTAACTTCACACACCATCAGGCTTCCAAGCAGCTCTCAAGGAAACTCAGTTTTCACACTCTATGCTTAGTGCTCTTTGTGTGCCTAGGACTGAAATGAAGCTTGGTCAGCATCCCACACAAACGAATGCTCCACATGCGGGTTTCACATGCCACCAACTCCACATTCACAGGCAACTTCCGCGCCACAGCCGTTTTCAGATAGCCCTCAATGCAAAGGCTCTAGACGCAAATATTGGTGTGAGAGCTAATTCAATCAAGGAAACACTGCATGTTGGTGAAGGGCATATTGAAGAAGGATCAGCCGAGTGGTTCTTGTGGGAGAACAACTCCATTTGGCTCACTAACTTCACACACCATCAGGCTTCCAAGCAGCTCTAAAGGAAACTCAGTTTTCACACTCTATGCTTAGTGCCCTTTGAGTGCATTATCTAGGAATGAACCTGGTAGAGCATCCCACACAAACGAATGCTCCACATGCGGGTTTCACATGCCACCAACTCCACACTCACAGGCAACTTCAGCGCCACAGCCGTTTTCAGATAGCCCTCAATGCAAAGGCTCTAGACGCAAATATTGATGTGAGAGCTAATTCAATCAAGGAAACACTGCATGTTGGTGAAGGGCATAGTGAAGAAGGATCAGCCGAGTGGTTCTTGTGGGAGAACAACTCCATTTGGCTCACTAACTTCACACACCATCAGGCTTCCAAGCAGCTCTCAAGGAAACTCAGTTTTCACACTCTATGCTTAGTGCCCTTTGTATGGCTAGGACTGAAATGAACCTGGTAGAGCATCCCACACAAACGAATGCTCCACATGCGGGTTTCACATGCCACCAACTCCACATTCACAGGCAACTTCCGCGCCACAGCCGTTTTCAGATAGCCCTCAATGCAAAGGCTCTAGATGCAAATATTGGTGTGAGAGCTAATTCAATCAAGGAAACACTGCATGTTGGTGAAGGGCATATTGAAGAAGGATCAGCCGAGTGGTTCTTGTGGGAGAACAACTCCATTTGGCTCACTAACTTCACACACCATCAGGCTTCCAAGCAGCTCTAAAGGAAACTCAGTTTTCACACTCTATGCTTAGTGCCCTTTGTATGGCTAGGACTGAAATGAACCTGGTAGAGCATCCCACACAAACGAATGCTCCACATGGGGGTTTCACATGCCACCAACTCCACATTCACAGGCAACTTCAGCGCCACAGCCGTTTTCAGATAGCCCTCAATGCAAAGGCTCTAGACGCAAATATTGGTGTGAGAGCTAATTCAATCAAGGAAACACTGCATGTTGGTGAAGGGCATATTGAAGAAGGATCAGCCGAGTGGTTCTTGTGGGACAACAACTCCCTTTGGCTCACTAACTTCACACACCATCAGGCTTCCAAGCAGCTCTCAAGGAAACTCGGTTTTCACACTCTATGCTTAGTGCTCTTTGTGTGCCTAGGACTGAAATGAAGCTTGGTCAGCATCCCACACAAACGAATGCTCCACATGCGGGTTTCACATGCCACCAACTCCACATTCACAGGCAACTTCAGCGCCACAGCCGTTTCAGATAGCCCTCAATGCAAAGGCTCTAGACGCAAATATTGGTGTGAGAGCTAATTCAATCAAGGAAACACTGCATGTTGGTGAAGGGCATATTGAAGAAGGATCAGCCGAGTGGTTCTTGTGGGAGAACAACTCCATTTGGCTCACTAACTTCACACACCATCAGGCTTCCAAGCAGCTATCAAGGAAACTCAGTTTTCACACTCTATGCTTAGTGCACTTTGAGTGCATTATCTAGGAATGAACCTGGTAGAGCATCCCACACAAACGAATGCTCCACATGCGGGTTTCACATGCCACCAACTCCACATTCACAGGCAACTTCAGCGCCACAGCCGTTTTCAGATAGCCCTCAATGTAAAGGCTTTAGACGCAAATATTGGTGTGAGAGCTAATTCAATCAAGGAAACACTGCATGTTGGTGAAGGGCATATTGAAGAAGGATCAGCCGAGTGGTTCTTGTGGGAGAACAACTCCATTTGGCTCACTAACTTCACACACCATCAGGCTTCCAAGCAGCTCTCAAGGAAACTCAGTTTTCACACTCTATGCTTAGTGCTCTTTGTGTGCCTAGGACTGAAATGAAGCTTGGTCAGCATCCCACACAAACGAATGCTCCACATGCGGGTTTCACATGCCACCAACTCCACATTCATAGGCAACTTCTGCGCCACAGCCGTTTTCAGATAGCCCTCAATGCAAAGGCTCTAGACGCAAATATTGGTGTGAGAGCTAATTCAATCAAGGAAACATTGCATGTTGGTGAAGGGCATATTGAAGAAGGATCAGCCGAGTGGTTCTTGTGGGAGAACAACTCCATTTGGCTCACTAACTTCACACACCATCAGGCTTCCAAGCAGCTCTAAAGGAAACTCAGGTTTCACACTCTATGCTTAGTGCCCTTTGAGTGCATTATCTAGGAATGAACCTGGTAGAGCATCCCACACAAACGAATGCTCCACATGGGGGTTTCACATGCCACCAACTCCACATTCACAGGCAACTTCAGCGCCACAGCTGTTTTCAGATAGCCCTCAATGCAAAGGCTCTAGACGCAAATATTGGTGTGAGAGCTAATTCAATCAAGGAAACACTGCATGTTGGTGAAGGGCATATTGAAGAAGGATCAGCCGAGTGGTTCTTGTGGGAGAACAACTCCATTTGGCTCACTAACTTCACACACCATCAGGCTTAATAGCAGCTCTCAAGGAAACTCAGTTTTCACACTCTATGCTTAGTGCCCTTTGAGTGCATTATCTAGGAATGAACCTGGTAGAGCATCCCACACAAACGAATGCTCCACATGTGGGTTTCACATGCCACCAACTCCACATTCACAGGCAACTTCAGCGCCACAGCCGTATTCAGATAGCCCTCAATGCAAAGGCTCTAGACGCAAATATTGGTGTGAGAGGTAATTCAATCAAGGAAACACTGCATGTTGGTGAAGGGCATATTGAAGAAGGATCAGCCGAGTGGTTCTTGTGGGAGAACAACTCCGTTTGGCTCACTAACTTCACACACCATCAGGCTTCCAAGCAGCTCTAAAGGAAACTCAGTTTTCACACTCTATGCTTAGTGCCCTTTGAGTGCATTATCTAGGAATGAACCTGGTAGAGCATCCCACACAAACGAATGCTCCACATGCGGGTTTCACATGCCACCAACTCCACACTCACAGGCAACTTCAGCGCCACAGCCGTTTTCAGATAGCCCTCAATGCAAAGGCTCTAGACGCAAATATTGATGTGAGAGCTAGTTCAATCAAGGAAACACTGCATGTTGGTGAAGGGCATATTGAAGAAGGATCAGCAGAGTGGTTCTTGTGGGAGAACAACTCCATTTGGCTCACTAACTTCACACACCATCAGGCTTCCAAGCAGCTCTAAAGGAAACTCAGTTTTCACACTCTATGCTTAGTGCCCTTTGTCTGGCTAGGACTGAAATGAACCTGGTAGAGCATCCCACACAAACGAATGCTCCACATGCGGGTTTCACATGCCATCAACTCCACATTCACAGGCAACTTCAGCGCCACAGCCATGTTCAGATAGCCCTCAATGCAAAGGCTCTAGACGCAAATATTGGTGTGAGAGCTAATTCAATCAAGGAAACACTGCATGTTGGTGAAGGGCATATTGAAGAAGGATCAGCCGAGTGGTTCTTGTGGGAGAACAACTCCATTTGGCTCACTAACTTCACACACCATCAGGCTGCCAAGCAGCTCTCAAGGAAACTCAGTTTTCACACTCTATGCTTAATGCCCTTTGAGTGCATTATCTAGGAATGAATCTGGTAGAGCATCCCACACAAACGAATGCTCCACATGCGGGTTTCACATGCCACCAACTCCACATTCACAGGCAACTTCAGCGCCACAGCCATTTTCAGATAGCCCTCAATGCAAAGGATCTAGACGCAAATAATGGTGTGAGAGCTAATTCAATCAAGGAAACACTGCATGTTGGTGAAGGGCATATTGAAGAAGGATCAGCCGAGTGGTTCTTGTGGGAGAACAACTCCATTTGGCTCACTAACTTCACACACCATCAGGCTTCCAAGCAGCTCTCAAGGAAACTCAGTTTTCACACTCTATGCTTAGTGCTCTATGTGTGCCTAGGACTGAAATGAAGCTTGGTCAGCATCCCACACAAACAAATGCTCCACATGGGGGTTTCACATGCCACCAACTCCACATTCACAGGCAACTTCAGCGCCACAG